>NC_057806.1:450398981-450433994 GCF_018294505.1 Triticum aestivum
AAATGACCGAAAAACAACAAATGATGTCAGAACATGTTGGAAATTGATGACGTCGCTTTAAATGCTGCATACTAAACAAAAAAGAAGTCCGGAGTTCAAATAAGTTTAAAAAACGTTGAAGTGGCCATGTAACAGATGAGTTCTCGTCCGAAACCCTGATACTCGGAAAGAGTATGTCCAGTTTGTACACGAAGTGCGTCCAGTTTTTGCCGTGACCCTCTCTACTCTTTTGCACATGCTATGCGGGTGATATGATGATACCATGCCAAGTTTCAACATTTTCAGGATTCATTTTGTAGTGATTTTCAATTTCACGGTCATTTAGCTCTCTAAACAATTAGGTAAATGACCGAAAAACAACAAATGATGTCAGAACATGTTGGAAATTGATGACGTCGCTTTAAATGCTGCATACTGAACACAAAAGAAGTCCGGAGTTTAAATAAGTTATTAAAAATAAAAAAGAGGTGCAATGTTGGTTAATTTGCTTCAAGCCTTTCGGAATAGTGTAGACTGCACTGCACATAGCTCAGTGCAATCTATGCTATTCCGCAAGGCTTGAAGCTAATCAACATGTAGATGAGCATTGCAACTCTTCGCCATTGTCTGTGCACTCACGGCTTATAAACCGCTCATACTGCCTCTCTCTTGGCGAGGTGGGACTAAAAACAGCTTGCCATAACCTCATTAGTACCGGTTCGTGGTACGAACTGGCACTAAATGGTGATGGTGGGGCCATAGCCTGACCGCAGGCTGACACAGCCTCTTTAGTACCGGTTCATGGCATGAACCGGTACTAAAGATTCGCCACGAACCGGTACTATTGATCGCCGCCACGAACCGGCACTAATGTGCTTCACGTTTGACCCTTTTTCTACTAGTGCATCTTCATCCTACGCCTACTACGGATTGATAAACCTTAGGTCATCCACTTGAGGGAAATTTGTTACTGTCCTACAAACCTCTGCACTTGGAGGCCCAACAACATCTACAAGAAGAAGGTTGTGTAGTAGACATCACACAGCAAGATCAATAAGGATAAATTCGTAGGCATTGGATCAGTGACTTGTTGGATGATATTCATCATGTGATAGTTATAACCTAGGGCGATACGGCACTAGCTCCAGTTCATCGATATAACGTAGGCATGTATTCCTTAAATAGTCATACGTGCTTTATTAAAAGAACTTGCATGACATCTTTTGTCCTACGCTCCCATGGCATCGGGGTCCATATTGGAAAATAAGGGATATTAAGGCCTCCTTTTAATAGAGAACCAGAACAAAGCATTAACACATAGTGAATACATGAACTCCTCAAACTACGGTCATCACTGGGAGTGGGCCCGGTTGTTCTCACTCCGGGGTTGCCGGATCATAAGCGTAGTGGGTGACTATAACTTGCAAGATCAGATCTAAAACATGGATATAATGATGAATTCATAAACGGTTCAGATCTGAAATCATGGCACCCGGGCCCAAAGTGACAAGAATTAAGCATCGCAAAGTCATAACAACATCAATCTAAGAACATAGTGGATACTAGGAATCGGGTCCTAACAAAACTAACTCGATTACATGATGAATGTCATCCAACTCCTCGCCGACCAGCGAGCCTACAAAGGAATTACTCACTCCCGGTGGGGAGCATCATGGAATTGGCGAAGGAGAAGGGTTGGTGATGACGAAGAACGAAGATCCCCCTCTCCGGAGCCCCAAACGGACTCCAAATCTGCCCTCCCGAGGAAGAACAGGGCTTGGCGGCGGCTCCGTCTTGTGGATCATGATAATTCTTTCTTCCTGATTTTTTCCTTGAATAATGTGAATTTATAGTATCAGGGGGTCATCAGCGGGGCCACCAGGTGGGTACAACCCACCTGGGCGTGCCAGGAGAGGGGGGGCGCCATGGTGGGTTGTGCCCACCCAGGGGCCCCTCTCTGCTGGGTCTTGGCTCTAGTAATTCTTATTATTGATATAAAAAATCCTCAAAAAGTTTCATTCCATTCCGAGAACTTTTATTTCTACACAAAAACAACACCATCGTAGTTCTGCTGAAAACAGGGTCAGTCTGGGGTTAGTTTCATTCAAATCATGCAAATTAGAGTCCAAAACAAGAGGAAAAGCGTGAGAAAAAGTAGATACGTTGGAGACGTATCAACTCCCCCAAGCTTAAACCTTTGCTAGTCCTCCAGCAACTCAGTTGATAAACTGAAAGTGAGAAAGAAAAACTTTTACGAACTCTTTTGCTCTTGTTTGCATAAATAAGCTTAAACAGCACCCAGGTTTTCAGCCAACATTACAACTAACCATGTCGACAATAACTCTTAAAGATTATAATGACTCATATCAATGACATAATCAGCTAGAGAGCAATAATAAGATATCTCAAACAGCAACACGTTGCCAAAACAACCATGATATAATATGACAATAATGGTATCTCGCTAGCCCTTTCTGAGACCGCAAAACATAAATGCAGAGCACCTCCAAAGTTCAAGTAGCGACTAAACATTGTAATTCATGGTAGAAAAGATCCAATCGTGATGCACCCAACATTAGCTATACACAATGCATAAATCATGACCAATGTGCTCTATTCAGTTTCTGGCGCTTGTTTATAGAAGGTGGTGACACAACATAAAAGTCAATAGAAAGTCCCTTCGCAGAGGGAAGCGGTGATTTGCAGAGGTGCCAGAGCTCAATTTTTTAAAACAGAGATAAATGATATTTTGAGACATGCACCCTTCTTACTCACTTCACGACCATCAGTTATCAACATCTTCCATGCTAAGCACGCTAGTGGCGGTTCCCAAGCGATAAAAGTAAATGTTTACTCCCCCTCCACCATCAATCACACTCCACGGCTTGTCTGGAACAACGGGTGTTGTCCATACCAACATCATGTTGGGGAACGTAGCAGAATTTTAAAATATTCTACACATCACCAAGATCAATCTATGGAGTCATCTAGCAGCGAGGGAGAGGAGTGCATCTACATACCCTTGTAGATCACGAGCGGAAGCGTTCAAGAGAACGGGGTTGATGGAGTCGTACTCGTCGTGATCCAAATCACCGATGACCAAGCGCCAAACGGACGGCACCTCGCATTCAACACACGTACGGTTGGGGAAGACGTCTCCTCCTTCTTGATCCATCAAGGGGAAGGAGAGGTTGATGGAGATCTAACAGCACGATGGCGTGGTGATGGAAGCAGCGGTGATCTCGGCAGGGCTTCGCCAAGCTCCAACGAGAGGGAGAGAGAGGTGCGAGGGGAGAGGGAGGCTCCAGGGACTTGGGTACGGCTGCCCTCCCTCCCCCCCCCCACTATATATAGGGCCCCTAGGGGGGCGCCGGCCCTAGGAGATGGGATCTCCAAGGGGGGGGGGCGGCGGCCAAGGGGGACTTGCCCCCCAAGCCAAGTGGGGCGCCCCCCACCCCTAGGATTTCCAACCCTAGGCGCAGGGGGAGGCCCATGGGGGCGCACCAGCCCACCAGGGGCTGCTTCCCCTCCCACTTCAGCCCATGGGGCCCTCCGGGATAGGTGGCCCCACCCGGTGGATCCCCCGGGACCCTTCCGGTGGTGCTGGTACAATACCGATTACCCCCGAAACTTTCCCGATGGCCGAAATTGGACTTCCTATATATAAATCTTCACCTCCGGACCATTCTGAAACTCCTCGTGACGTCCGGGATCTCATCCGGGACTCCAAACAACTTTCGGGTTACCGCATACTAATATCTCTACAACCCTAGCGTCACCGTATGTAGACCCTATGGGTTCGGCAGACACGTAGACATGACCGAGATGACTCTCCGGTCAATAACCAACAGCAGGATCTGGATACCCATGTTAGCTCCCACATGTTCCACGATGATCTCATCGGATGAACCATGATGTTGAGGATTCAATCAATCCCGTATTCAATTCCCTTTGTCAATCGGTACGTTACTTGCCCGAGATTCGATCGTCGGTATCCCAATACCTCGTTCAATCTCGTTACCGGCAAGTCACTTTACTCGTACCGTAATGCATGACCCCGTGACCAAACACTTTGTCACATTGAGCTCATTGTGATGATGCATTACCGAGTGGGCCCAGAGATACCTCTCTGTCATATGGAGTGACAAATCCCAGTCTCGATCCGTGTCAACCCAACAGATACTTTCAGGGATACCTGTAGTATACCTTTATAGTCACCCAGTTACGTTGTGACTTTTGGTACACCCAAAGCACTCCTACGGCATCCGGGAGTTACACGATCTCATGGTCTAAGGAAATGATACTTGACATTGGAAAAGCTCTAGCAAACGAACTACACGATCTTGTGCTATGCTTAGGATTGGGTCTTGTCCATCACATCATTCTCCTAATTGTATGATCCCGTTATCAATGACATCCAATGTCCATAGTCAGGAAACCATGACTATCTGTTGATCAACGAGCTAGTTAACTAGAGGCTCACTAGGGACATGTTATGGTCTATGTATTCACACATGTATTATGATTTCCGGATAACACAATTATAGCATGAATAACAGACAATTATCATGAACAAGGAAATATAATAATAATCATTTTATAATTGCCTCTAGGGCATATTTCCAGCACATCAGTCCCGGGGGAGTTTTGTTTAATTATTTGCATTTTTGAGTTCGGGACTGGGAATCCCTATTACCGCCCATTTCCTCGTGCGATGGTGAGTGAATAAACACTCGACCTGAGGATAACATGCTTAGCACGGAAGATATCGACCACCTCATGTCGTTCCACGAACGATCCAGGCACACAAAATGGATAAAAAATTTAGAAGTTTTTAGAGGTGGCACATGCAAATTTACTTAGTATGGCAGGGTAATACCGTATATAGGCAGGTATGGTGGGCTCATCTGGAATAACTTTGGGTTCAAGGTTTTTGATGTACAAGCAGAATCCCCACTTAGTACAGGCGAAGGCTAGCAATTTAAGATTGGGAAGTGGCCAGCTAGAGAGCAACAACGATCATAACCAGTCATTATGCATAAGTAACATTGGACACTAGCATGAGTAGGATATGAAGACCATGAACATAAATATTATAGAGGCTATGTTGGTTTTTGTAGGATCGAAAGTATGTCTAGAGGGGGGGTGATTAGACTACTTGACCAAATAAAAACTTAACCTTTTCCCAATTTTAGTTCTTGGCAGATTTTAGCTATTTTAGGACAAGTCAAGCAATCATCACACAATTCAAGCAAGCATGCAAAGAGTATATTGGCAGCGGAAAGTAAAGCATGCAACTTGCAAGAATGTAAAGGGAAGGGTTTGGAGAATTCAAACGCAATTGGAGACACGGATGTTTTTCCCGTGGTTCGGATAGGTGGTGCTATCCTACATCCACGTTGATGGAGACTTCAACCCATGAAGGGTAACGGTTGCGCGAGTCCACACAGGGCTCCACCCAAGGGCAACGGTTGCGCGAGTCCACACAGGGCTCTACCCACGAAGGGTCCACGAAGAAGCAACCACCCACAAAGGGTCCACGAAGAAGCAACCTTGTCTATCCCACCATGGCCATCGCCCACGAAGGACTTGCCTCACTAGCGGTAGATCTTCACGAAGTAGGCGATCTCCTTGCCCTTACAAACTCCTTGGTTCAACTCCACAATCTTGTCGGAGGCTCCCAAGTGACACCTAGCCAATCTAGGAGACACCACTCTCCAAGAAGTAACAAATAGTGTGTAGGTAATGAACTCCTTGCTCTTGTGCTTCAAATGATAGTCTCCCCAACACTCAACTCTCTCTCATAGGATTTGGATTTGGTGGAAAGAAGATTTGAGTGGAAAGCAACTTGGGAAGGCTAGAGATCAAGATTCATATGGTAGGAATGGAATATCTTGGTCTCAACACATGAGTAAGTGGTTCTCTCTCAGAACATATGAGTTGGAATGGTGTGTGTGTTCTGATGGCTCTCTCACTAAATGAGAAAGAGGTGGAGGGGTATATATAGCCTCCACACAAAATCCAACCGTTACACACAATTTACCAATCTTGGTGGGACCGAATCAGAAAACTCGGTCTGACCGAAATAGTAAACCTAGTGACCCTTAGGAATTTCGGTGGGACTGACATGCAACTCGGTAGGACCGATTCGGTTAGGGTTTGGGCATAACGTAATCTCGGTGAGACCGATTACACAAACTCGGTGAGACCGAATTTGGTAACTAGCTAACCAGAGAGTTGGTCAGGCAAACTCGTTGGGACCGATTTGCTCTTTCGGTGAGACCGAGTGGAACTCGGTGAGACCGAAAAGTTACAAAGGGGAAACACTGAGTTTACATTGCAATCTCGGTAGGACCGATTCGCTCTTTCGGTGGGACCGAAAAGTTACGAAAGGGAAACAGAGAGTTTGCAACCCCATCTCGGTGAGACCAAGATCCCTATCGGTAGGACCGAATTGCTAGGGTTTGGCAGTGGCTAATGACAAGTGAAACTTGGTGGCGCCGGATAGGAAGAATCGGTAGGACCGAGTTTGGCTTAGGGTTTAGGTCATATGTGGATATGGAAAAATAGTTGAGGGTTTTGGAGCATATCACTAAGCACATGAAGCAAGAGGCTCATTAAGCAACACCTCATCCCTCCTTAATAGTATTGGCTTTTCCTAAGGACTCAATGTGATCTTGGATCACTAAAATATAAAATGAAGAGTCTTGAGCTTTTGAGCTTGAGCCAATCCTGTGTCCTTAGCATTTTGAGGGTTCCACTTTCACATCCATGCCATGCCAATCATTGAGCTTTCCTGAAATAGTCATCTTGGAATAGCATTAGCTCAATGAGCTATATGTTGTTATGAATTACCAAAACCACCTAGGGATAGTTGCACTTTTAATCTCCCCCTTTTTGGTAATTGATGACAACATATAGATCAAAGCTTCGACAAATGATAATAAGCATGAAATATATCGTCGCTTTGAGAAGTATGTGACAAGTAAGAGCTCCCCCTAAATTTGTGCATATTTAAAATTTGCTTTGAATTGCAAATGCACAAAGAGTTAGAGTCATGGGTTACTCTTCCATGTCACATACATCTTGGTGGAGCGCTTAAAATGATAAGAATGAAATACATGCACTCATCACCAAGAGTAGTGAATGATCACATAAGATAGACAAGATGATAATATTAAGCAAACATTAAGTGTAGCTTATGATCAAACACATGATCATCAATGTCTCACGAGCAATGACATAGTATCTCACACAAAAGCAAACAAGGTTCGAAAAACCACCAAATAAAACAAGAGAGAATAAAGGCAACACTCTCTCTCGAAGCCTATGATTTATACATTTTCTCCCCCTTTGGCAACAAGTTACCAAAAAGTTCCTAGAAAATGCATAGTGCTAAGTCGACGCTCAGGCTTGATCTTCAGGTGGTGGTGGAGTCTGGAGCACTCCAAGGACGAAGCCTTCGGTAGACGTGGTCGGAGTCGAGGCTGAAATGGATGCCGGAGCTGGTGGAAGTGAGGTTGTGGCTGGTGCAGACGTTGTAGCTCTGGTGTCAGCAACTGGCAGTGCAGACGACCTCGGACCTCGTGGCACCCTCACAAAAGCATCAGTCGTGGTCCTGCCTCTCCTCTCATTCATGTCCTCCTGGAGCTGCTCCACGGCAGTCTGTATCTCTGTCACCTTGATGTCCAAGTCATAGAACCTTTGTTCCATGATCCTCTCTAAACTCGCCTGGTTCTGAGTCAGGGTGGCTATACTCTGCTCAATCCGCAGGGTGGACGCAATCAGGTAACCAAGCTTCTCTTGTTTGGTTTTCAGGAAGTAATCAGATGCCTCCGCTTGAGTAGGCATCCTGGCAGCTTTCTCCTTCTTCGCCTTCTTTTTCTGAGCTTGTGCATGGGCAGATGATGGTTCATTCTCAGTCATAACAACTTCATTGTTCTCGAAATCTGGACGGATGGGCAGGTGTTCCTTATCCAACAAATATACGCCCATGCCCATCTTGGAGTTAATGAGCTCCTGAATCTGAGGGGCATATCCACAGCTCCTCTTTTGATCTGCCGCAGTCCTTTTGATCGTTTCCACTATGAGGCTCATGACTTTGAATTTTTGAGGCACGTCAAAAACATGAAGCAAATTGATCGCGTGACCTCTGATCATCTTGTGATCTCCAGACTTGGGCAGAAGGGTGTGCCTAAGGATCCAGTTGATCGTAGGCAATCCTGATAGCAGATAATGCACTGAGCCAAACTTGAACGTGGCAAGTGCTTCATTCGGAATCTCCTTTTACATGTTGGACATCAAGTTGTGGTCCATCTTTTTCTTGGCATAAATGTCCAAGTCATCTACTTGCTCCTCTAGAGCATTGATTAGCTTCGCCCATTCCTCAATAGTAGAGTTGTACCTTGTACCTTCTGACATCCATGTGATCCTGCCATCCGGATAAAAGTGTGATGTGGAGTAGAATTGCATGATCAGTTCCTCGTTCCACTTTGTGAGCTTCTGCCCAACAAAGTATGCAACTCCACACGCACTAAAGCTGTCAAATACTCCAGGGTAGTACTCTTCATTGTCCTTGATATAGGTCCAGTCGACCCATCTCATGTCACATACAATTGGCTTCTTGTCAAGTAGCACTGTCTCATAGAAATCCTGCTGCTCCTTGGTATGAAACCTGTAGTCCACTGCAGTCCTTCTCCTAGAGGCGTATGGATCTGCTTCTCTCCATTTCCTGAGCCCTGAGTCTCTCCTGAGCTTCATATCCTCAGCCACAGGATGAGCATCGTTGTGGTCTGGGATCTTGGGCTTGAGCTTCCGAAGGACATTTTCTTCCTCATCCTCTGCAACAGTCTCAGGCACTGGGGCCTTGTTCTTCTCAGTGGCTGGGATGCTTCTTGTGTTTCTCTTTGGTGCACTCTTAGGCTTAGATGCAGCCTTAGGTGCTTCCTTGGGCTTGGATGCAGCTCCCCCTGACCTTATGGCATCTCCCATAAGCTTGGGTGCCTTGGGCGCTGGTGCAGCTGCCTCTTCTTCCTCTTCCTCTTCCATGATGGAAGCTTTGCCAAGCACCCTAGCCACAGTCTTTTTCACCCTCTCCTTTCTTTTCTTGCCCTCAGCTGCAGCTGGCTCTTGGGAAGTGGGCTTCTCAGTCGAGGCTCTAGCCTTTGACATGGGCTGCCTGCCTGCTGGCCTTTTGATCTTCAGACCTGGCTTAGTGCCTTAGGCTGGCTCAATTCTCTTGGAAGTGGCCTCTTCCTCTACCACATAGTCCTCATCTTCAGAATCTGAGGTTTTCTTCTTCCTTTGCCTAGTGGCAGCTTTAGGCAGGTTGCTGGGTGTGCTCCTGCTGCCATCATCTGAGGAACTTGAGGAACTAGTGCCCTCACTCAACTGCACTTGCTCCTCTGACAAGTTTTGGCTGTCACTCTGGTCTAACATGATGCAAACTGACTGCTGACCCTGTGAATAGATTATAGAGGAGATAGAGTGGATGAGCATCACAAAATGCAGAGATTTTTGCAAAAGAATAATTCAAAAACCTAGTTTTAGTTTCCCACTGAAATCATCTCGGATCTACCGACTTTCAAACTCGGTGATACCGAAGCAGTTTTGGAACCTAAACTAGTGAACTCGGTAGGACCGAGTCACAGTTTGGTGGCACAGAGACTGCTAGGGTTTCACTGAGTTCAAAAATCGGTCACACCGATAAGTAATTCTCGGTCAGACCGAGTCTCACTTGTGCAATGGCATAAGCCAAATCGGTGGGACCGAGTTTTTCAACTCGGTGGGTCCGAGATGGTTTCGGCGGAGACCTAAACCTAGAATTTTCGAATCAAACCTAATCTATGAGCATTTTGACTGGATAGGAGTTTATCAAACGTGGCTAGAAACAATATGATCATAATGTGCTAGGAATCAGATTGAGGAATAGCACAAAGATAAAGTCCATACCCTAGTTCGGCGGGGACTTGCTACGGCGGCAACGGCGGGGCAGAAATCCCGTTGACGGCGACGGAGACCAGCGACTGGAGGCTGCTGGCGGCGAGAAGACGATCCGGACACCTCGAGGGCAGAGCAGGCTATCGCGCGGGCGAAGGGGTTCGGAGAAATTTCCAAATTTTGCCCGTGACTATATATAGCCCGACCCTGTCGGTGTGACCGAGTGGAACAACTCGGTGGCACCGAGATTCATAACTGCGTGCAGTTATTGAAACTCGGTGTGACCGAAAGGTTCAAATCAGTTGCACCGAGATCGAAAACCTAGATCAACTTAATGATCTCGGTAGGACCGAAAGTGGAGTATCGGTCAGACCGAGAATCATAAAGAGGTTTTGGAAGTTTAAGTCTATGACGAATCGGGGACTCCGAGCGCTCCTCACACAGAGTGGTTCGAATCTGACTTGATCAAATTTTGTGATGCAGCATGAATAGAGTTTGAGACGAGAAAAGCATAGATAGCTAGAGGAGGTTCTTAGGCATTCTTGTCCATCCACTTGGCAAAAAAAATAAAGCCGAACAATCAAAAACAACAAGTGGATGTCCTCGAATGAGTAAAATATGCGACCAGCATGCTCACACAATAAGATGGCAAATGAAATATGTGGCAAGGCATGCACAACCAATTCTAGCATCTATCAAGCAATTTGCAATGACTAGGTCATCTATATATGAGTATATTGACTTAGGAGTCAAGTGAGAACACTTGATCATAGGTCATACTCATCGTTTAGGCTCAAGTGGGGTTACCACTTTTACATAAAGCATTGTTGTGTTCACATCTTTAGAGTTGCTTTAGCTCAAGTCTTAGAGTAAAGCTCCCCCTAGATGTGATATCCCCCCTAAGAGGGATGAACTAACCTTGGGTTTTTTCGATGATGACTTCATGTAGATATTGAAGATGTGGATGCTCAATGTTGATGTAGATCTCTTGGAGCTATCCATTTGAGTGAATTGCACTTTCAATACCTACATGGGTTAGTCCCACAAGGAACAAACAAGGATATCCATAGACATAGAGTGATGCACACAAAAGATGATGTCCATGAAAACTTTTAGGTTACATTGTCCCTTGTCTTACCAACAAGAGGGTTTGTGACTCCTTGAACTAGTGCAAGATGTGGAAGTTGATTGCACTTGTTCTTGCCAAAATGATAAGAGTGAAGTATGTTGGCGGAGTCACCCTCAAGAACTCTCTAGTTCTTCTTCTTTTGGATCCACATCATCTTGATGGGAATCCTTGGAGTTGTAGTCGTACTTGATGAAGTGGAACTTGAAGTAGTCTTAGGAATCCACTTCACTAAGGTCTTAGGAGCTTCTTCAAATGCATCAATTTCCTCTTGAAGCTTGTCCTTGCCTTTTTGCTCGTAGTTTTGTGGTGGAAGATCATCTTGAGCTTGTGTCCCTTGAAAGAAGTATACTTCTCTTGTTGAGGGACAAACTTTGTCTTGGGGTATTGATCTTCTTCCCATTCAACTCCATTGGCATTGAACTTTCGTTCAAAACCAACACCTTGATTCTTCCGGTGCATTCCTTGCTTGCACACAATTTCCTCGAATTGCTTACTCCCGGCAAGGCTTTTGTACACTCCTTTCCCTATAATTCCCTTCAATAAGCTATTTTCTTGCTCAAGTGTAACTTGGCTAAGAGAATCATTAGTGGAATCAAGAGAACTACTAGAAGCAACAATATTGAATTTAGCATAATTATTGTTACTACTAGAGGAAGAATCTTTCTTGTTAGACTTGACTTGAGGCATGTAAGTGGATAAGAGTAAACGCTTGGCAATGTAAGAAGAACTTTTCTTGCGGAGATCATCATTGATTGCCTTTAAGAACTCATGCTCTTGCTCAAGATTGAGCTTTTCAAAGCGTAGTTTCTCATGAGCCCTTAAAAGTTCTCGACGATCTTCGAAGATAGTGTCATGAGCTAACTTAAGAGTTTTTAGTTCTTTAGTTAGAGCCTCAATCTTCTCCTTATCATTGTCATTCGTTTTATCTTGATTAGCATGATTAATTGGTCTTTCATCATAGTATTCATCACTAGAGTTGTCACCAAGCAAATCATCACCTAACAAGTCATCTTCATCACTATTGAAATCAACATACTCGGAGTGTGTTATCTTAGGACCTTTGGCCATGAAGCATCTTCCAATTCCTTCATTTGGTGAGTCAAATATGTCGTAGGAGTTGGTTGACACAAGTGCTAGACCGGCAACACCTTCATCTTGAGTATCTTCGGAGTCGGAGTGATAACTTCTCTCGGAGTGGCTGTCGGAGTCGGATACCCATTCACCAACATGAGCTTGATGTCTTCGTCTTGTGTAGCTCCTTGATGATTTTCCCTTCCTTTCCGAATCCTTGCTTCTCCGTGAGTATCTTCGTTCATAACGATCATCTCTACTCCTTCTCTCTCTTGGTGGTGATCCTTTGCTTCTTCTTTTTGGAGAATCTTCTCTTCTCTTGTAGGGAGCCGTACACTCATTGGAATAGTGCCCGGGTCTTCCACAATTGTAACAGTTTCGCTCTCGACTAGAAGATCTTTTGTCATTGTAGGACCTTGACTTGGAGCTTCTATCTTTGCTTCTACTCTTGTAGAACTTGTTAAAGTTCTTCACCATTAAGCTCAATTCTTCATTGAAGTCTTGTTTCTCACTTGATGATGTAGGGGCTTCACATGAGGCTTTATAGGCACCACTTGATTTGTTGTGAAGTTCCTCTTTATCCTTAAGTGACATCTCATGAGCAACAATTCTTCCAATCACCTCCGTTGGCTTGAGATCTTTGTAATTGGGCATCATTTGGATTAATGTGCACACGGTATCATATTTTCCATCCAAGGCTCTTAGAATCTTCTTGATGATGAATCTATCGGTCATCTCTTCACTTCCTAAGCCGGCAATCTCATTTGTGATGAGAGCAAGCCTAGAGTACATTTCAGCGACACCTTCACCATCCTTCATCTTGAACTTGTCAAGTTGGCTTTGAAGCACATCCAACTTGGATTCCTTGACGGAGTCGGTACCTTCGTGCATATCAATCAAAGTGTCCCAAATTTCCTTTGCATTCTCAAGACGGCTTATTTTGTTGAATTCTTCGGAGCATAATCCGTTGAAGAGAATATCACAAGCTTGAGCATTGTATTGCAACATCTTCAACTCATCCGCGGTAGCTTCACGGTTTGGTTCTCTCCCATCAAAGAAGTCACCTTGCAAACCAACACACACAATAGCCCAAACGGCGGGGTTATGTCCAAGAATATGCATTTTCATTTTATGCTTCCAACTAGCAAAATTAGTACCATCAAAGTAAGGACCTCTACGGTGATAATTTCCCTCGCTAGACGCCATACTCTCCTAGGTTGTGAAACCAAGGATATGACCACCAAAAGCTATGGAGATCAAGCAAATGGAGACCAATGCTCTGACACAACTTGTAGGATCGAAAGTATGTCTAGAGGGGGGTGATTAGACTACTTGACCAAATAAAAACTTAACCTTTTCCCAATTTTAGTTCTTGGCAGATTTTAGCTATTTTAGGACAAGTCAAGCAATCATCACACAATTCAAGCAAGCATGCAAAGAGTATATTGGCAGCGGAAAGTAAAGCATGCAACTTGCAAGAATGTAAAGGGAAGGGTTTGGAGAATTCAAACGCAATTGGAGACACGGATGTTTTTCCCGTGGTTCGGATAGGTGGTGCTATCCTACATCCACGTTGATGGAGACTTCAACCCACGAAGGGTAACGGTTGCGCGAGTCCACACAGGGCTCCACCCAAGGGCAACGGTTGCGCGAGTCCACACAGGGCTCTACCCACGAAGGGTCCACGAAGAAGCAACCACCCACAAAGGGTCCACGAAGAAGCAACCTTGTCTATCCCACCATGGCCATCACCCACGAAGGACTTGCCTCACTAGCGGTAGATCTTCACGAAGTAGGCAATCTCCTTGACCTTACAAACTCCTTGGTTCAACTCCACAATCTTGTCGAAGGCTCCCAAGTGACACCTAGCCAATCTAGGAGACACCGCTCTCCAAGAAGTAACAAATGGTGTGTAGGTAATGAACTCCTTGCTCTTGTGCTTCAAATGATAGTCTCCCCAACACTCAACTCTCTCTCATAGGATTTGGATTTGGTGGAAAGAAGATTTGAGTGGAAAGCAACTTGGGAAGGCTAGAGATCAAGATTCATATGGTAGGAATGGAATATCTTGGTCTCAACACATGAGTAGGTGGTTCTCTCTCAGAACATATGAGTTGGAATGGTGTGTGTGTTCTGATGGCTCTCTCACTAAATGAGAAAGAGGTGGAGGGGTATATATAGCCTCCACACAAAATCCAACCGTTACACACAATTTACCAATCTTGGTGGGACCGAATCAGAAAACTCGGTCTGACCGAAATAGTAAACCTAGTGACCGTTAGGAATTTCGGTGGGACTGACATGCAACTCGGTAGGACCGATTCGGTTAGGGTTTGGGCATAACGTAATCTCGGTGAGACCGAATTTGGTAACTAGCTAACCAGAGAGTTGGTCAGGCAAACTCGGTGGGACCGATTTGCTCTTTCGGTGAGACCGAGTGGAACTCGGTGAGACCGAAAAGTTACAAAGGGGAAACACTGAGTTTACATTGCAATCTCGGTGGGACTGATTCGCTCTTTCGGTGGGACCGAAAAGTTACGAAAGGGAAACAGAGAGTTTGCAACCCCATCTCGGTGAGACCGAGATCCCTATCGGTAGGACCGAATTGCTAGGGTTTGGCAGTGGCTAATGACAAGTGAAACTCGGTGGCGCCGGATAGGAAGAATCGGTAGGACCGAGTTTGGCTTAGGGTTTAGGTCATATGTGGATATGGAAAAATAGTTGAGGGTTTTGGAGCATATCACTAAGCACATGAAGCAAGAGGCTCATTAAGCAACACCTCATCCCTCCTTAATAGTATTGGCTTTTCCTAAGGACTCAATGTGATCTTGGATCACTAAGATATAAAATGAAGAGTCTTGAGCTTTTGAGCTTGAGCCAATCCTTTGTCCTTAGCATTTTGAGGGTTCCACTTTCACATCCATGCCATGCCAATCATTGAGCTTTCCTGAAATAGTCATCTTGGAATAGCATTAGCTCAATGAGCTATATGTTGTTATGAATTACCAAAACCACCTAGGGATAGTTGCACTTTCAGTTTTGATTCAACTACATGCATGAACATTTACCAAGTCAAGCCACTCAAACATTCAGAGGAGGATACCATATCATCATACTACATCACAATCATTTTAGTGCTATGTTGATGTCCAAGATAAATCATTATCCACTCCCAGCTACTTATGCATGGCATGAGAAACTATAATATCGCCACCTCCCGCCTTCGGGCCACGGCGGCGGAGCGGGAGATGGCCCTGGCTTTTGACGATGGTGTGGCGGCAACAGCGGACGGCAATAGCTGTCGATGGGCAGCGGCGGCGGAGCGTGTGGTGGGTGTTCCGCGCACACCCAACAGGGACGCCACGTGCACTACACTACGTCGGGGACTGCGCCGCCGCGATGTAGCCCCCCAGCTGGAGTTGTCCTCTGATGACGACGGGGTGGCTAAGCGACGACGGACCTGTGCCATTGCCGATTGTGGGAGAAGCAGACGAGATAAGCTACAGGGAGGGAGGTGAAAATGCGACGCAGGACTTGCCGACCGTGAGGGTTTTTATAGTAGGCCGGTAAGCATTGCGATTTTGGGGGATTTCATTGAGTCGGGTGGGAAGCTTGCGTGGGAACCTGCGAGGTTGTGCGGGAACGGGCTCACCGACGATTCATTGGCGCCACCGTTTGGCCAAAAGAACGCCCCCGTGTGCTGCGCAAGCTTGCGTTGTAAGCCGTTTGCGGCAGCAGGGTGACAAGACGTGCGAGAGGACACGTTTAATAAAAAAATGTTTGCGATTTAATTACCTACTATACCTCCATCCTGGTTTATAAGTAGGATTTAACTAATAAAATATGAATGCATGTTGCCAAAGATTATATAGTTGGAGTCGTATTTGAACATAGTTTCCAGCTATACAATTTTTGTAACATGCATTAACACTGTTTTGGTTAAATTTAAGGTTATATACCAGCAAGCGTTTGCCCGCAACACACACGTCTTATTCCATCACAAACAGCTCGGATGGATCAACTATATGCCACGTATCGCACATGCAACTCTAATCTGATTCGTGCTTGATGTCTCCGACACCACTCGCACAATTCGTCTTATTTGCCACGTATCACTGTGTCGTCCTCTGCTCGCATCCCTCGGCAAGCTTGCTCGCTGTTAGGCGCCGCGGCGCACTCTATCGCGTCCGTTGGCGTGCTCTGCTTGCGTCTGTCGTCTGCTTGGCGCGCTCTGCTTGATGTCCTTGCGTGTTCAACTGCTATATGCATATATATACTAGCAAGATGTCTGTGTGTTGCACGGAACATCAAGATACATTTGTATGAGTAGTTTAGCTTGTGAGAGAAAAGGATGAACGAGAGAAGTCCTTATCTACAAGTGTGGAGAGAGGTGTGGGTATCTTTTTGCAAAATTTTCATAGTTTGCTTTCTAACCGTCAGATATAGATCGGATGGTCTATATTACACGATGGCAGGCACACCATCATCGCCAACTCGGTCTTTTATAAGAGTAGAGATAGAGATGGTTGATCTCCATTGAAGCGACCGCAGAGCGCTCTGCAGGCGGTTGGGCGTGCGCACGATCACGTCGGGGGCCCCATATGCATGCGGTTGCGCCGCGTGTGTTGCCACATGATGTAGTTACGTGCGGCATGATGGAGTTATGCGCTGCAAATTAGAACTGCCATCAGGGCCTGCCGATATTCCTAGCCATCTGGCTTCCCCTTTAATTTCCGCGGCCATTATAACCTTAGTCTCTTCAACCATTCGGTCGCGCCCCACAACACAACAAGCACACCCACGACGACACATAGAGAGGGGATGTCCAGCGGCGCTCCAATGGAGTTCGGCGAGCATAGAGTGGAGACCCACGCGAGGGAGACGGATCTCTCGGTGGTGTACACCATCGACCCGGCCGTGGTGGACGACTACATCAACAACGTTGAGCAGTTGCTTGCTCGAGACAAGTACAAGGTGGTCGGCATCGACCTCCAGTACACCACCGGTCGTCCCAGCATAGATTAGAAGGTTGTCGTCGCCAAGTTGTGCATGGGCCATCATGTCCTCATCTACCACTATTGCATGGCCATAGAGCCTTGCGGCCATTTCAACAGGTTTGTCAACAGCTCCGACTACAAGTTCGCATGGTGGAAACCACCAACGATGTAAACTCGCTCCGTGTTATGGGCTTGGCCTGCAAGAACCTTGTCGAAATCTGTGACCACTACAGGGTCTGGGGCAGCACGAAGAAGGACTCCCTGGTCGAACTCGCCTCGGCCATCATCGACCCCTACTACGAAAAGATGAAGTAGGATGCCCAGAGAACAAGTCCTGTATCCTGGCATGGGGCTTGGATGCGGCAACTGGATGAACCTCACCTCAGGTTCACGGCCAAGAGCGTGTACACATGCTACGAGATGCACAGGAGGATCGTTGACATGAGGAAGTGCCTCGTTACCAAAATCGACGAGCCCGGATCGAGCCACAAGCAGAGCAAGCATCACAAGAAGTAGATGATGATCAGATGATCATTTATGCTAGTTAATCATGCATGTAATGTATAGTTTACTTTATTGTTGGTGTGTGGAAATGTCATGTGTGTAGTAGCCACCTATGTAATTATGCATGTAATAGTTTACTTTGGTGTGTGCAAATGCCATGGTTGTAGTAGCCACCTATGTAAGTGGATGTTTAATTTGGTTATGCAAGCATGTCCTTATAAGTGTGTATATATATATGTTGTTGTCCTGTATGCAATCCCATCGCACAACACACACATCTTGTTAAGTTGAAATGTTCTCTTGTGTCAATGCAAACAGTTCATCCAAGTGAACCGCATGCCGTATATCGCACACACCTTGATCTGGCTGGCCATTTCTTTTGTGTTGCCTAATCACAAACAGTTCATCCAAGTGAACCGTATGATGTATATCACACACACCTTCATCTGGCTGCCCGTTTCTTTTGTTTTGCCTAATCACAAACAGTTCATCCGAGTGAACCGTATGTTGTGTATCGCACACGCCTTCATCTGGTTGCCCATTTCTTTTGTTCCTCCTCATCGCAAATAGTTAATTGAACTGAACCGTATGCCCTTCATCGCACACGCAACAAAAATGTGAACCATGTTTGATGTATCCTCCATCGCAAACGTTTTGCACCTTTTTTGATAGTTTTCATACACCACCATTTGTGATTATTGCATCGCACACAGTTTCTCGAAGGGTCTCAGATCGTAGTGTCGCGTTAGCAGCATCTTGCAGTAGCGCAAGATAGAAGACTTTCCCCCATGTCCAATGATGTCTACTGCACAACCTTCTTCTTGTAGACGTTGTTGGGCCTCCAAGTGCAGAGGTTTGTAGGAAAGTAGCAAATTTCCCTCAAGTGGATGACCTAAGGTTTATCAATCCGTAGATGGTCTCTCTCAAACAACCCTGCAACCAAATAACAAAGAATCTCTTGTGTCCCCAACACACCCAATACAATGGTAAATTGTATAGGTGCACTAGTCCAGCGAAGAAATGGTGATACAAGTGCAATATGGATGGTAGATAAAGGTTTTTGTAATCTGAAAATATAAAAACAGCAAGGTAACTAATGATAAAAATGAGAACAAATGGTATTGCAATGCGTTCAAACAAGGCCTAGGGTTCATACTTTCACTAGTGCAAGTTCTCTCAACAATAATAACATAATTGGATCATATAACTATCCCTCAACATGCAACAAAGAGTCAATCCAAAGTCACTAATAGCGCAGAACAAATGAAGAGACTATGGTAGGGTACGAAACCACCTCAAAGTTATCCTTTCTGATCGATATATTCAAGAGTCCGTAGTAAAATAACAAGAAGCTATTCTATCCGTTCGATCTATCATAGAGTCCGTACTAGAATAACACCTTAAGATACATATCAACCAAAACCCTAATGTCACCTAGATACTCCAATGTCACCTCAAGTATCCATGGGTATGATTATATGATATGCATCACACAATCTTAGATTCATCTATTCAACCAACACAAAGAACTTCAAAGAGTGCCCCAAAGTTTCTATCGGAGAGTCAAGACGAAAACGTGTGCCAACCCCTATGCATAAGTTCACGAGGTCATGGAAATCGCAAATTGATCACGAAAACATACATCAAGTGGATCACATGATATCCCATTGTCACCACAGTACATCAAGTGTTCTCAAATACTTAAAGACTCAATCCGATAAGATAACTTCAAAGGAAAACTCAATCCATTACAAGAGAGTAGAGGGGGAGAAACATCATAAGATCCAACTACAATAGCAAAGCTCACAATACATCAAGATCGTACCACCTCGAGAACACGAGAGAGAGAGAGAGAGAGAGAGATCAAACACATAGCTACTGGTACATACCCTCAGCCCCGAGGGTGAACTACTCCCTCCTCATCATGGAGAGCACTGGGATGATGAAGATGGCCACCGGAGAGGGATTCCCCCCTCTGGCAGGGTGCCGAAACGGGTCTAGATTGCTTTTCGGTGGCTACGGAGGCTTCTGGCGGCGGAACTCCCGATCTATTGCGTTCCTCGATGTTTCTATGGTATATTGATATATATAGGTGAAAGAAGTTGGTCAGGGGAGCCACGAGGGGCCCACGAGGGTGGGGGCGCGCCCAGGGGCAGGCGCGCCTCCCTGCCTCATGGCCACCTCGAAGCTTCCCTGACGTCTACTCTAAGTCTCCTGGATTGCTTCCGTTCCAAAAATAATTCTTCCGAAGTTTTCATTCCGTTTGGACTCCGTTTGATATTCCTTTTCTTCGAAACACTGAAATAGGCAAGAAAACAACAATTTGGGTTGGGGCTCCGGTTAATAGGTTAGTCCCAAAAATAATATAAAAGTGTATAATAAAGCCCATAAATATCCAAAACAGATAATATAATAGCATGGAACAATCAAAAATATAGATACGTTGGAGACGTGTCAAGCATCCCCAAGCTTAATTCATGCTCGTCCTCGAGTAGGTAAATGATAAAAACAGAATTTTTGATGTGGAATGCTACCTAACATATTTATCCATGTAATCTTCTTTATCGTGGCAAGAATATTCAGATCCATAAGATTCAAGACAAAAGTTTAATATTGACATTAAAATAGTAATACTTCAAGCATACTAATAAAGTAATCATGTCTTCTCAAAATAACATGGCCAAAGAAAGCTATCCCTACAAAATCATATAGTCTGGCTATGCTCTATCTTCATCACACAAAATATTTAAATCATGCACAACCCCGATGACAAGCCAAGCAATTGTTTCATACTTTTGATGTTCTCAAACTTTTTCGATCTTCACGCAATACATGAGCGTGAGCCATGGACATAGCACTATAGGTGGAAAAGAATGGTGGTTGTGGAGAAGACAAAAAGGAGAAGATAGTCTCACATCAACTAGGCATATCTACGGGCTATGGAGATGCCCATCAATAGATATCAATGTGAGTGAGTAGGGATTGCCATGCAACGGATGCATTAGAGCTATAAGTGTATGAAAGCTCAACAAAAGAAACTAGTGGGTGTGCATCCAACTTGCTTGCTCACGAAGACCTAGGGCATTTTGAGGAAGCCCGTCATTGGAATATACAAGCCAAGTTCTATAATGAAAAATTCCCACTAGTATATGAAAGTGACAACATAGGAGACTCTCTATCCTGAAGATCATGGTGCTACTTTGAAGCACAAGTGTGGTAAGAGGATAGTAGCATTTCCCCTTCTCTCTTTTTCTCTCTCTTTTTTTCTTTTTTTTCTTTTTTGGGGCCTTCTCTTTTTTTGTGGCCTCTTTTTTTCTTTTTCTTATTTTTCGTCCAGAGTCTCATCCCGACTTGTGGGGGAATCATAGTCTCCATCATTCTTTCCTCACTGGGACAATGCTCTAGTAATGATGATCATCACACTTCTTTTTACTTACAACTCAAGAATTACAACTCAATACTTAGAACAAAATATGACTCTATGTGAATGCCTCCGGCAGTGTACCGGGATGTGCAATGACTCATGAGTGACATGTATGAAAGAATTATGAACGGTGGCTTTGCCACAAATACAATGTCAACTACATCATCATGCAAAGCAATATGACAATGATGGAGCGTGTCATAATAAACGGAACGGTGGAAAGTTGCATGGCAATATATCTCGGAATGGCTATGGAAATGCCATAATAGGTAGGTATGGTGGCTGTTTTGAGGAAGGTAAATGGTGGGTTTATGGTACCAGCGAAAGTTGTGTGGTACTAGAGAGGCTAGCAATGGTGGAAGGGTGAGAGTGTGTATAATCCATGGACTCGACATTAGTCATAAAGAACTCATATACTTATTGCAAAAATCTATTAGTTATCAAAACAAAGTACTACGCGCATGCTCCTAGGGGGATAGATTGGTAGGAAAAGACCATCGCTCGTCCCCGACCGCCACTCATAAGGAAGACAATCAATAAATAAATCATGCTCCGACTTCATCACATAACGGTTCACTATACGTGCATGCTATGGGAATCTCAAACTTCAACACAAGTATTTCTCAAATTCACAACTACTCAACTAGCATGACTCTAATATCACCATCTACATATCTCAAAACAATCATGAAGTATCAAACTTCTCTTAGTATTCAATGCACTTACATGAAAGTTTTTATTATTGCCATGTTGTTCTAAAGGACTCCCAAAATAATATAAGTGAATCATGAGAGATCAATTATTTCTACAAAATAAAACCACCGTCGTGCTCTAAAAATATATAAGTGAAGCACTAGAGCAAATGACAAACTACTCCGAAAGATATAAGTGAAGATCAATGAGTAGTCGAATAATTATGCAACTATGTGAAGACTATCTAACATTTAATAATTTCAGATCTTGGTATTTTATTCAAACAGCAAGCAAAACAAAAGAAAATAAAATGATGCTCCAAGCAAAACACATATCATGTGGTGAATAAAAATATACCTCCAAGTAAAGTTACCGATGAACGAAGACGAAAGAGGGGATACCTTCCGGGGCATCCCCAAGCTTAGGCTCTTGGTTGTCCTTGAAAATTACCTTGGGTGCCTTGGGAATCCCCAATCTTAGGCTCTTCCCACTCCTTATTCCATATTCCATCGAATCTTTACCCAAAACTTGAAAATTTCACAACACAAAACTTAACAGAAAACTCATAAGCTCCGTTAGTATAAGAAAATAAATCACTACTTAGGTACTGTTGTGAACTCATTCTAAATTCATATTGGTGTAATGTATACTATATTCCAACTTCTCTTGGTTCATACCCTCCGATACTACCCATAGATTCATCTAAATAAGCAAACAACACAAAGAAAACTGAATCTGTCAAAAACAGAACAGTCTGTAGTAATCTCGATCAAACGTATACTTATGGAACCCCAAAAATTCTAAAATAAATTTCTGGACGTGAGGAATTTATCTATTAATCATATGCAAAAATAATTAACTAAATATCACTCTCCAATAAAAAAAATGGCAGCAAATATCGTGAGCGCTAAAGTTTCTGTTTTTTACAGCATGATCGCAAAGACTTTCCCCAAGTCTTCCCAAAGGTTCTACTTGGCACAAACACTAATTAAAAGAATAAAACCACATCTAAACAGAGGCTAGATGAATTATTTATTACTAAACAGAATCAAAAATCAAGGAACAAAAATGAAGTTGGGTTGTCTCCCAACAAGCGCTATCATTTAACGCCCCTAGCTAGGCATGATGATTTCAATGATGCTCACATAAAAGATAAGAATTGAAATATAAAAATAGCATCATGAAGAATATGACTAGCACATTTAAGTCTAACCTACTTCCTATGCATAGGGATTTTGTAAGCAAACAACTTATGGGAACAATAATCAACTAGCATAGGAAGGCAAAACAAGCATAACTTCAAAACTTTAAGCACATAGAGAGGAAACTTGATATTATTGCAATTCCTACAAGCATATGTTCCTCCCTCATAATAATTTTCAGTAGCATCATGAATGAATTCAACAATATAACCATCACATAAAGCATTCTTTTCATGATCTACAAGCATGCAAAGTTGACACTCTTCCAAAATAGTGGGATTAACATTAACTAAAGTCACGACCTCTCCAAACCCACTTTCATAATTATCACAATAAGATTCAACACCCTCCAAAATAGTGGGATCATTAATTCCTAAAGTTGACACTCTTCCAAACCCACTTTCATCAATATAATCATCATAAATAGGAGGCATGTTATCATCAAAATAAATTTGCTCATCAAAACTTGGGGGACAAAAAATATCATCTTCATCAAGCATAGCATCCCCAAGCTTGTGGCTTTGCATATCATTAGCGTCATAGATATCCAAGGAATTCATACTAACAACATTTCAATCATGCTAATCATACAAAGATTTAGTGCCAAACATTCTAATGCATTCTTCTTCTAACACTTTGGCACAATTATTGGAATCCTTATTTTCATGAAAATATTAAAAAGATGAAGCATATGAGGTACCCTCAATTCCATTTTTGTAGTTTTCTTTTATAAACTAAAGTAGTGATAAAACAAGAAACAAAAAGATTCGATTGCAAGATCTAAAGATATACCTTCAAGCACTCACCTCCCCGGCAACGGCGCCAGAAAAGAGCTTGATGTCTACTACACAACCTTCTTCTTGTAGACGTTGTTGGGCCTCCAAGTGCAGAGGTTTGTAGGACAGTAGCAAATTTCCCTCAAGTGGATGACCTAAAGTTTATCAATCCGTGGTAGGCGTAGGATGAAGATGGTCTCTCTCAAACAACCCTGCAACCAAATAACAAAGAGTCTCTTGTGTCCCCAACACACCCAATACAATGGTAAATTGTATAGGTGCACTAGTTCAGCAAAGAGATGGTGATACAAGTGCAATATGGATGGTAGATAAAGATTTTTGTAATCTGAAATATAAAAAAGCAAGGTAACTAATGATTAAAGTGAGCACAAACGGTACTGCAATGCGTTGAAACAAGGCCTAGGGTTCAACATAATTGGATCATATAACTATCCATCAACATGCAACAAAGAGTCACTCCAAAGTCACTAATAGCGGAGAACAAACGAAGATATTATGGTAGGGTACGAAACCACCTCAAAGTTATCCTTTCTGATCGATCTATTCAAGAGTCCGTAGTAAAATAACATGAAGCTATTCTTTCCGTTCGATCTATCATAGATTTCGTACTAGAATAACACCTTAAGATACAAATCAACCAAAACCCTAATGACACCTAGATACTCTAATGTCACCTCAAGTATCCGTGGGTATGATTATACGATATGCATCACACAATCTCAGATTCATCTATTCAACCAACACAAAGAACTTCAAAGAGTGCCCCAAAGTTTCTACCGGAGAGTCAAGACGAAAACGTGTGCCAACCCCTATGCATAAGTTCACGAGGTCACGGAACTCGCAAGTTGATCACCAAAACATACATCAAGTGGATCACATGATATCCCATTGTCACCACAGATAAGCACGTGCAAGACATACATCAAGTGTTCTCAAATCCTTAAAGACTCAATCCGATAAGATAACTTCAAAGGGAAAACTCAATCCATTATAAGAGAGTGGAGGGGGAGAAACATCATAAGATCCAACTATAATAGCAAAGCTCGCGATACATCAAGATCGTACCACCTCAAGAACACGAGAGAGAGATCAAACACATAGCTACTGGTACATACCCTCAGCCCGAGGGTGAACTACTCCCTCCTCGTCATGGAGAGCGTCGGGATGATGAAGATGGCCACCGGAGAGGGATTCCCCCCTCCGGCAGGGTGCGGGAACGGGTCTAGATTGGTTTTCGGAGGCTACGGAGCCTTCTGGTGGCGGAACTCCTGATCTATTGTGTTCCCCGATGTTTCTAGGGTATATTGATATATATAGGTGAAAGAGGTCGGTCAGGGGTGCCACGAGAGGCGCGCCCAAGGGGGCAGGCGCGCCTCCCTGCCTCGTGGCCACCTTGAAGCTTCCCCGACGTCTACTCCAAGTCTCCTGGATTGCTTCCATTCCAAAAATAACTCTCCCAAAGGTTTCATTTCGTTTGGACTCTGTTTGATATTCCTTTTCTTCGAAACGCTGAAATAGGCAAGAAAACAACAATTTGGGCTGGGCCTCCGGTTAATAGGCTAGTCCCAAAAATAATATAAAAGTGTATAATAAAGCCCATAAACATCCAAAACAGATAATATAATAGCATGGAACAATCAAAAATTATAGATACGTTGGAGACGTATCATCCAGATGAGACTCTCTGTTGCGTGGACGACAAGCCTGGTGGCCAGATGTGTAGTTTCCTTTCTTTGTAAACCGACTATGTACAACCCTATCCCCCCTCCGGTGTCTATATAAACCGGAGGGTTTAGTTCGTAGAGGCAATCACAAATCATACAGGCTAGACATCTAGGGTTTAGCCATTATGATGTCGAGGTAGATCAACTCTTGTAACCCCTATACTCATCAAAGTCAGTCAAGCAGGAAGTAGGGTATTACCTCCATTAAGAGGGCCTGAACCTGGGTAAACATCGTGTCCCCTGCCTCTTGTTACCTTTGATCCTCAGACGCACAATTCGGGACCCCCGACCCGAGATCGGCCGGTTTTGACACCGACGGTGTGCACTAGACGGGTACACATTCTAATTAAAAGAAGCATGCGTGATGGTAATAAGGAGCGTGCATGGTTTTTGGAACAAGATGTGTGCTGACATTGCCTATTGTGGTGCACCCTATGGTGCAAACGCCACGTACGCGGCTGAGAAAGTGTGCCCACATTACGTCGTCCGGGAATAGTGCCGCACTTAGAAATTGTAGAACCGTCAATAAATTTAGAGCCTGTGTCCCATCACATTCCAAATTACTACTCCCTCTCTCTCAGTTTACAGGGCGGGCGTGTACCCCTACGTCACCAATTTGACCAACCTAATACAAGTTATATATTACAAAAAACATACCAATATAAACTTCAGATGTTCTATTTTCAAACGGTATAATTTTTGTGTTATATAGTTTATATTAGGGTGATAAAATTGGCAACCTAGGTATGCGTGTAGGAGTTGTAAACTGAAACGGAGGGAGTACCACGCTATATTTAATTGCAAACATGTTCACACCGATCAAAACCTAAACGGTTTCCCACTTAGGAGTGTATTAGTACTCGGTTATAAATACTACTACTCCAAGATGACTGCACATTCCTCCTCAACTCCTCATCCACAAAAACAAACAAGTCATTCATCATCGTTCCCTTGCGTCTGCCATGGCCAGCGTGAGTTTTGGGTCGATAGATTACCACCAGGGAGAGGCGAGCATGGAAGCGGAAGCACGAGAGATGTCCTGCCTCGCCGCAAAAGCAGCCGACATGTTCTATCGCGCGGCCGTAGAAGCACAGAGGTCCCGCCGCGCCGCCAAAGCAGCACGGAGGTCCCGCCGCACCGTCAATGCAGCAGACTGGTCCAGCCACGCCACGGAACTAGCAGAGATGTCCCACCGCACCGCAAATGCAGCAAAGATGTCCTCCCGCTCCGTGGCGACCTGGGAAAATATGTCGCGTGCAGGCGAGTACTCTTACAGGCGCATGAATGCAATCGTCCATAGTCAGATGGATCAGATCTCCGGCTGGGCGAGGTTGCAGGACGACATGAAAGCCTCGTTTGAACAGGATACCGGTGTCATCCGGCAACTAAGTGAGGGCAATGCGAAGCTCCGGGCCAAGCGTGACCTGCTGAGATCGTCGGAAGTGTGGAGCAGCAAGAGGAGACCACTGCCTTGTTAAAGAGAACCAACATCATCATCAAGAAACTTATGGATGAGAATGACATGCTCCGCATCGAGCGCCAAAGGCTGGTGGAGGAATCTCTGGATGCTCTCAAGCAGCATCTTGAGGACACGAAAGAGCTCATTGCAGCTCGCCGCGGAGACTAGTTCCCGTGGCCTGCAGCAACACATCAAGAAAGTAGAGATCAACGAACCAGATCGTTGTCTTCCTTCTTCTTTTGCCCTTGTGTATTTCGGATGTTGTCGCATGTGCCTTTTTTAAATATCTTCCTAAATATGTAAGACAATTATTATCCACTGTCATCGTCCTTATATTCATCAGCCTTGCTATAAGTCGCAGTCGATGCTATATAGGTCCATCAGATCTTACATCAAGATCCGTGCAAAACCTTCTTTTCAGATTTTTCTCTCTCTTAAGTCTCAGTCGAGTGAGACATAGCCACGCCATGTAACAGGGGCTCGGGCGCCATTAATGGAGACGTTGTGAGGGAGGTGGGTGGCGGATAGAGGTCAAAGGGCTCTCCTCCTGATTAGCACGCACAGGGGTCTGATCGCACGCCTCCCGTACTCAAATAACTACCCCGCACGGCACCTCCTAGCCAATAAAAAGGGGACGCGTGGCGCCACGTAAATGGTAAGTAGAACGCCCACGGTTTCAATAATACATGTGTTACTGATTTGTAACATGATAGCACTTGTTCCAAAATGACTTTGTTGATTGTTAATGTGTGCGCCTTCGCAAATCGGACAAAAAGTTTACCACAGCATGTTGGTGCCATGTCATGGCACTATGCCAAGTTTCATAATTTTGAGGCGAGTTTTGGATTTACGGGAATTTTAAAACCAAGTTTCTTGATGTTTCTGGCCGAGCCAAGACGCCCAGATGTTTGAATTCAATTCGCACTTCTTCCATGGGACCTAGAAATTCACCCAAGTACACATAATGATTTTCCAACTAACTTTTGCACACTGGAGCATGCGCTTGTACGTCAAATTTGAATTATGTGCATCAAATGCCTGGAAAATCAATTAATGTATAAAAAAGGCCAAACGAACCCGGAATAATTCCAAAATTTAGCATGAAACTCCTATTTGGTCTAAGCTTCCTGTGTAAAAAAATCAAGGATGGAGAACGCGGTCTATGTCGTTTTGCACACGGAGGTGACACGTTCCCTCTCGGAACCACGAGCCTTCTTGAGAGAAGCTCCGGTTTGCAAGAAGCTTATACCAAAGCTTGTCCCAATCCAGCCAAAAAATTACCACAGCTTGTTGGTGCCATGTCATGACACCATGCCAAGTTTCATGATTTTCAGGCGTGTTTTGGATTTACAAGAATTAAAAAACCAAGTTTCTCAATATTTCTGGCTGAGTCACAACGCCCAGATGTTTGAATTCAATTCCCATTTCTTGCATGGGACCTACAAATTAACCCCAGGACACACATGTGATTTTTCAACCAACTTTGGTGCACTGGAGCATGTGCTTGTAGTTCAAATTTGAATTATGCGCATTAATGCTCAGGAATCCAACTAATGCATAAAAAAGGCCAAACGAACCCGGAATAATTCAAAATTTTAGCATGAAACTCCTATTTGGTCTAAGCTGCCTATGTAAAAAATACGGCGGGAGAAGGCAGTGTATGTCGTTTCGCACACGGAGGTGACACGTTCCCTCTCGGGTCCACGGGCCTTCTTGAGAGAAGCTCCGATTTGCAAAAAGCTTATACCAAAGCTTGTCCCAATTCGGCCATAAAATTTACCACAACATGTTGGTGCCATGTCATGACACCATGCCAAGTTTCATGATTTTCAAGCGTGCTTTGGATTTAGATGAATTAAGAAACCAACTCAATATTTTCGGTCGAGCCATAACGCCCAGATGTTTGAATTTCATTCTCATTTCATGCATGGGACCTAGAAATTCACCTAAGGACACACATGTGATTTTTCAACCAACTTTGGTGCACTGGAGCATGTGCTTGTAGTTCAAATTTGAATTATGCACATTAAATGACTAGAAATTCAATTAAAAAGTCCAAACGAACCCGGAATAATTCCAAATTTTAACACGACACTCATATAGTTCTATGTTTCCTCTGTAAAAAATCAAGGGAGGGAGCAGTGTATATTGTTTCGCACACAAAGGTGACACGTCCCCCCTCGGGAACCATGAGTCTTCTCGAGAGAAGCTCCGGTTTGCAAGAAGCTTATCCAAAACTTGTCCAAATGTGGCCAATTTTTTACCACAGCATGTTGGTGCCATGAAATGACACCATGCCAAGTTTCATGACTTTCAGGCAAGTTTTGAATTTACAGGAATTTAAAAAACCAAGTTTCTCAATGTTCCTGGTCGAGCCACGACACACAGATGTTTGAATTTCATTCCCATTTCTAGCATGGGACCTATAAATTCACCCAAAGACACACATGTGATACTTCAACAAACTTTGGTGCACTGGAGCATGTGCTTGTAGTTCAAATTTGAAATATGCACATTAAATGCCTAGAAACTCAATTAATGCATAAAAATGCCAAACGAACCCGGAATAATTCCAACTTTATACACGACACTCATGTAGTTGCATGTTCACTATACATAAATGTTCTAGCAATTCAAACGCCATCCTTTCCCTCCGTAACACCATTTTGTCTTTCAAAACATAATGAAAAATCAGGTATACCACAAATAGTTTACTAGCAAGAATTGTGTGGGATGCGATATAAAATATCTTGGCGCACCGTCTTGTCTGGCTTACGCAGGAATCTTCGTTGTCTACAGTCCACCGCCCACGCTTGAACCACACTTGTGCACCAGTTTCTCGCGGCACCGAGCAAATATTTTCTGCCACCGCGGAAATATCTATCTCCCCGCCCCCTCCCTCCCATAAAAAGCCATGCTTCCACTGTTCCTCCTTGCTTTCCAAGTTCAAACCTTCACTGCTGCTTACTGGCAGCTCGGCCTCTTCGTCGGCGACCCTTCTTCTTCCAGCGTCACCTCCTCACCGGTGACCCTTCTTCTTGCAGCGCCGCCTCCTCGCCGACGTCCCTTCTTCTTGCTGCGCGGCCTTGTCGCCGCCGGCCCTTCTTCTTGCTGCATGGCCTCGTCGATATGGTTAGGTAATCCACACCTCACTCACACCATCATCCTCCTTCCCCGTCCCACATGCCCCGACCGACGGCGCGAAACCTTCCACTGAAATCATTGGCCCCGTCCTCCAATTAAGCGCCGCCCACAGCCATTTTGCATGCAATATAACATGGAGCTCAGTAGCATCTGGCAGCAGAGAAGAAAATCGCGGCCGCACGCGTGCACGAGGTCGATATGGCTGACATGCGTGCCGCCCACCAGATCTTGGAGGAGCACCTCATCTTCGAGGCCACCGTCGACACCGCCACGCGATTGTCTACTTTAAAATACAGTTCGTGTTGTTTTCTCAAGGCCACCGCCAGTGCCTTCTAGTGATTTGTCCTCTATAATATTAATATGCAATCTGATGTTCAGTTAACAGTTTGGTCCTCTGAAATGTAATGTTCACTTAACAGTTTGGTCCAACAATTGCTACATTTTGTAGTACTGTTCTCAAGCATTCTTTGTTTTGTTAATTGTCTTATCTTTTAGTACATGTTTCTATTCTGCAATGTCGTGCTCAGTTAAATGTTTTGGTTCATTTGGTCTGCTGTCCATTTAACTGTTTGGTTCAATTCTGCAATTTGATTTTCATTTGTTGTGGATACAATTTTGTATTGTTATGCATGTGAGAAATAAATCGAATTTGGTTGTACTCAATACATATTCTACTGATAGTATGGCAACTCTCAGTTAACCTGATCAAGATCTTCCTTGTGTGTGTTGCAGGGAAATAATGAGAGACACTACAGTTTACCATCGAGATTTGCTCATGCATGGTCCTTTCGCTAATAGCACATAATTGTGCAGTTGCAGGAATCATTCTAATATTTAGGTTTCTTACAATTTGGTTGTGCACATGTAGGTCCTGCTGTCAGAGACTTAGACCCACTGTTCGACCCATTTTGCATATGGGGAAATGAGATGTCCATGAATATCAGTCAAGTCAAGAAACTCAAAAAGATTGTTCGAATGAAGAAACTTGCGAGGAATAATAGCAAGATCTTTGTTTGCACAATGAAGAAAACATCAGTCAACTATAGGATGGTACTAACTCTTTTACCTTGTTTTTACCCCTTGCGCCATTTCAAAATTTATAACAACGATTTATGCATATTATTATTTTCAGTACTTTTCAAAGCAGTTCACCGATGATTACCTCTCAAACCTCCTGCATGGTCAAGAGGCGAGGAAGGTATTCATTCAACACCCACGGTACAATATTGAAGTCTTCTTGAAGAGGACGAAGGTTGGGCAGGCAATTATCCATAGCCACTGGCCTAAAGTTGCAAGGACATTCAACATCCCTGAAGGCTCAATATTTTCCTTCTGCTTCTGCAGTTTCCTAGATAAGATTCATCTGTCTATTTACCGTGTATGATGCTACTTTCCAAAGGTTTTCGATGTTGCATGTGAAACTTGGTGCTGTTGTGTAATGGCATAACTGAGTGCTGAAGCTATCTGATGTAATTTGATTATGAAAATCCTGGTTGACGTTATACGGATATGAAATATCTGGTGTGTTTTATCAGAAATGTCAATTTGATTACTACATGGATATTCAATAATAGGCTAATTACCTGCTTATTGGGGTTTTCTATTGCAGACGGTTACTCAGACAACACCGTGGGCGATGAACTCAAACAACCCACACAATTTCTACAAAGTATGCGTGTCCGATGAACTAACAATCACACACGACTTTCAGTAGAGAGTTTTTTGCGTTAGGCCACCTTGCACAAACGTTTCCATACATAAAAACTATATGTGATATACATACGAACGGAAAATTTTCTGGGATTCACCGTGTGGGATGTACATACGAACGGAAACGATTGGGTTTCGATGCCTCGCCCGATCGCACACTAGCTCATTTTGCCCCCGCCTGTGTGGCTGGAGGGCCTATCCCCGACGGTTTCTGGGTCGTGTGGGAAGGACCCCCTATCACACACACTCACTAGGCGACAGTTTAAAACTTCGTCACGGAAAGGGGGTAAAAATCGTTTTATAGCACGTCTCTACACCAGTGCCAATTAGCACCTCTTGGGTGGGATAGTGTTTTTGGGTCGGTTAGATGGAACTAGCTCAAACTAGCCCTCATGTTTGGATATACTTTACGACTATTTGAGCCCATACTAGCCCAAACTAACTCTAACCCATGGATACAGCAACAGTTAATCAACCGATAATTTGTAATAATACAATAAACTCCCTGCGTCCCATAATATAAGATGTTAATTCATCTAATATGTGACCGAGGGAGAGGGGATGTTGTACTACGTCATTGTACAATTATTGTTTAGCTTCTAATATTAACTTGGTGCTTTTAGGTACATGTGTCATTGGTAAAGATTCGCGCTTCGATCCTTTCTGCGTATGGGACAATGAGATATTGATGAACCAACATCAAGTGACGAAGCTGATAAAGATTGTTAGTAAAATGGGTCAAAATATGGCAATTAAACTATTTGTTTACACTTTATCCAAGACAATAGCGAACTGCAGGATGGTAAGTAAGATCCATGTAGCCTTCTTTTTACTACCCATAATGAGTTGTGTTAGATGATAATGTCTGAATCTTTTTTTCCTTTGAAGTGGTTCCCGAAGCAGTTTACTCAAGGTTACCTCTCAAACTACATGATTGGTGGGCATGCAAAGGTTAAAGTATTTCTACCAAAACACGATGATTATCTAGATGTGTTCATGAAGACAGTAAAGGATGGGAGGTCGGCCATCACAAGGGGTTGGACTAGAGTCGTGTGTGCCTTCTACATGGAGGAAGGCACAATATGGGCATTCCGCTTCATCTTGTTCAGCAACCAGAATGTATTTCGCCTCTTTCTTTACCATCTTTAATAGTACAAGTATACAATTGTGGTTCATCATTCTTTATTTGGTGCTTATGTAATTCTTGAACATATGTACCTGTGAATTGAATAATGCATTGGTTGTTTGAACCTGATGGATACGAATAAAGTTATAGCATACTTTCAAATTCAAATATGGTACAATTTGAAATAGCAACAATTAAATTACGGTGAAATTATGCTCCACGGCTCATTACGGCGCACAGGGTCGATAAAACACAAGCGTTTGTGATATAAACCATAATCCGACACGGTTCACAGAGAGGAAACGTGTGCGAGCATGCACACAGTTGCCGTTTGCAAACCGTGTGTGATGTCAGACAATATCACAAATGGTGCAGGCAAACTAAACGTTTGTGATAGTTGCCTTATCGTACACGATTTGCAACCATAAACAGTTTATGATGTGTTACGCATCGTAAATGTTGCACCACAGAATAGCGTGTGCGATAATTATCATGTACGACGATGTACGATGGTCCAACGTTTCGTAATCCTATACGGCAGTCATACATCGATTAGCTAATCTTCTTAATTAGTTATCGCACACAGTTCAGGAGAAGTGAATGTGTGTGATTGTCTGCTTATCATACACGTTCTATAATCGTGAACCGTGTGTGATGGGCTGCGCATCGTGAACGTAGCACCACAGAATACCGACTGTGATGGCAATGCAAGCACAAACGAGTAGGGACAACTGTATGCATCAAGGCAAGGTCGTGTGGGAAGGACCCCCCTCCCTATCACAGTCACTCACTTGGCGACGGTTCCAAACGCCGTCACAAAAAAGTGTTAAAAACCGTTTGTATAGCACCTCGTTATTCCAGTGTATGTTGACGGAGTCACCCTCAAGAACTCTCTAGTTCTGCTTCTTTGGGATCCACATCAACTTAATGAGAATCCTTGGAGTTGTAGTCGTACTTGATGAAGTAGAAGTTGATGTAGTCTTGGGAACCCACTTGACCATGGTCTTAGGAGCTTCGTCAAATGAATCAATCTCTTCTTGAAGTTTGTCCTTGCATTTTAGCTTGTGGTCTTGTGATGGAAGATCATCTTGAACTTGTGTTCCCTTGAAAGAAGTGAGGTCATACTTCTCTTGTTGAGGAACAAACTTCATCTTGGGGATCCTAGTCCTGCACTGTGGATCGTTATATCACGGTGATGTAAACTTGGTTGTGACGCGAATGTTGCTTTTGAGTTTGGTTGGAGTCTGGGGTTGATTGCTTGTCTAAGATCATATGTTTTTTTTAGAATGAAGTGCATTGTAGGTCCTGAACTATTTAAGCAATGTTACGTAGGTCCTCAAACTATGAAAATCGGCATTCAGGTCCTCGAAGTGTAGTAAGTGTGGCACTCAGGTCCAAAATCTATCCGACCCCTCCTGACCGGCTAGCTGGCGCCGTTAACCCATGACACATCGGGCCAGGGGCCTGCAAGGTAACAGTTGGTGATGGAAATATGCAAAGAATTTCAAATTCATGAACTTTTAAAAAATGTTCGTGCCGTTCGCGAATATGGAAGGAATGTTTGTGAACTTTCACATACTTTAACGACTTTAAAAAATGTTCATGATATGGAAAGAATGTTCATGATTTTAAAAAAATGTTTGCGTCATTCGCTAATATGGAAAAAATGTTCACGAACATTCAAATACTTTCACGACTTTAAACAAATGTTCGACAATATGGAAAAAATGTTCACGACTTCAAAAAAATATTCACGCCGTTTGCAAATATGGAAAAATGTTCGCGAACATTCATATTCTTTCATGACATTGAATGTTCGCGAACATTTTTTCCATATGCGCGAATGACGCGAACATTTTTTTAAAGTCCTGAACATTTTTTTCATATTCACGAACATTTGTTTAGAGTCGTTAAAGTGTATGAATGTCCGCGAACATTTTCTTCCATATTCGCGAACGACGCAAACATTTTCTTTTCATCACAAACAACGCTAACATTTTTTTAAAGTTTATGAATTTGAATTTATTTGCATATTTCCTTCACCGGTTTGTTACCTTGCGGGCCCTGGTCCGACGTGTCATGGATCAACGGCGCCAGTTGGCCGGTCGGGGGGGG
>NC_057806.1:450434388-450458781 GCF_018294505.1 Triticum aestivum
TGGATGCTGAGTTTCATAGTTTGAGAACCTACATGACACCCGTGAAGTAGTTCAGGGACCTACAATGCATTTCACTCTTTTGTTATATGAAGTCGAAGAGGAATGTCTCTCTTTTACTGAAAAAAATATCAGGAGGTCCGGATCATGGGAGACTTGCCGCACGGGTCAAGCCATGTTCGGCTTCGAAACCAATAAGAGATACTACCACTATATATATAATCATCATCCGTACCCACAAACTCATAGAGAAATTATCTTCATCCGTACGTCACATGATCTTCACTATTTATACAGTTCCCTCAACCGTTTTTGCTGCCGCCGGATGATCGCCACACCATATTAGTAAGAGGGTGGAGTAATCAGGTATTGTGGCCGGTTTGACGGGTGGGAATGGAACCATGCAGGCAGGGTCGGTAGCGAAAGCGGGGAACCGAGTGGAAGAATCTCGGGGGACAGTGAACTGCTGCTGGTGCTGGGCACTGAAAGAAGTGTGAAGGGAAGAACCCCCACTAGAGATAAAATTTGAAAACCTCCCACAGGCCAGCACTGTGGCAGCAACAGCTCAGCGACGGCACTAGTAGTCCAAAACAACACGCACAAACACACACGCAGCAGTGCAGCACGGCTCGCCCTCTCCTCTCTCTTCCCCCCGCCTGCATCATGTCGATGTCTCAGGGGGTGAAATGATGAAACGACTCTGTAGAGGGGGTAGTAAATGGCGGGCATGGAAGCAGATGCGGACGCCCGCGTGGGTTTCAGCGCCACCATGGCCTGGTCTAGCTCCCCTTGTCTGTCTCGGGCCGGCTGGCTAGATCATCATCATCAAGTAGCCTCTGGTGGCTGGTCTCTGCACCATCTCGTAGCACTGAAAGCTATGCAGAAAGTCACATTACTGCTCCTGCCTGCATGAATGCACCAGCTCCAGAGGAAGAGAGAGAGAGAGAGAGAGAGAGAGAGAGAGAGAGAGAGAGAGAGAGAGAGGGGGGGAGACACCCTGACCAAGAGGTGAACGGTACAATTCAGGCAGCAGGCTACCCAGCTAGCTAGCTACCTAAACCTACGTACATGTCTGCGGAAGCGGAAGCGGAAGCGAGTCGTGTTGCCTGTGGCTTGTGTAGATGCATGCCAATGCAGCAGAAGCTAAGCTATAAAGCTAAGAAAGGCTATATGGCGCGAAGCCATGGATGGAGGGGAGGCATGCAGATGCAGCGCAGCCGGATCGAAGAAATTTCGGCGCGCGCGTGCGACAGCGTGCGTGCATGGAGGCTAGCGCGCGCGCGTGCGTACGTACGTAGCCGCGAATGCTGCATGTGGAGCGGCATACCGCGAATGTACGCACGCGCCCTGTGCATGCACAGTGGCGCTCCGGCGTGGATACGTTACATTGATTTAGGCGCATGCTATGCACGTCGTGTGAAGCTCAGACACTGTCGCACTGAGCTGATACTTGATCGGCGCTCGTCCATCTCCATGCAGCAGAGGTAGTAAGAAAATGGAGTGCGTGAACTGGGAGCGGCAATATACTAACAATGGGCTGGCTAAACAGCTTCATTTTCAGCAATGAAATATATAATGGGCATGGGCTTTAGCTCCCGTGCGGTGCGGGTTTCATCCTGGCGTCAGGTCAGGTCAGGTCACCACCGATGATGGATGGACGGGTGAATGGATCGGTAGTTGTACCGCATCAGATACCGCAATGAATTCGGGGCTCGTGCAGCGGCAGCGCATTGGTTTCAGGGCAGGGGCCTTTGGATGGCTTGTCTCCACTCTATGTCGCCTGTACGCAAGTCCTCGGCTTTTGGACGTGCGTGCCAGGATCAAAGCCAGCCATTGATGGGTGGCCACTGCATGTCACAAATTCTGAATGTGTCTGCCTGCTCGCTCTCTCTCTCTCTCTCTCTCTCTCTGTGGTACGAGTACTACTGTGCTGTACTGCACCGCACTGCACTGCTGCAATCAAAGCCAAGGACGGGCCAAGTGCGTGCATCTCGACCGCCCGTTCCATGCCACTAGCCGTTCGTGATCCCAGCGTTGCGCTCGGTTGCCGCGGACTGTGATGCCCCCGCCGCGGCTCCTCAGCACAGCAAGGGCCTCCCCGGCGGCGGAGTAGAGGGCGCAGCTGTCCACTTTTTTCGAGCTGTGCTGCTGGCTCCATGGCGTGGGAGGAAGAGGAAACCCTAGACGACGACTCTGACCAAGAGGTGAAGCGCGGCGAACCCCTGATAACCAGGGAGCTGGTGGCGGCGACGAGGCCTGGTGAAGGGCTGCCTGTGCGTTCGCACTCCATGTTGTTTGTTGGGCATGATGAAAGGACTGCTAATACAGATAAGCGCTGCGCTCTCGCAAACAGAAACTTGAATGTTCTTAAGTTCTGGATCCATTTGGACCGTACGTGCGTGCGTGAGGTCCCTGGGGTACACACAGTACTACTATGTCAATTTACTGGCGACCATTTACTTCTCCTGTCGGTCCTTTCGGTTTTGTCTGTGACTCTGTATTCTGGTCAACAGCAGCAAAATCATGAACGCGCATGTGTGATGGGGCTGGAGTTGCACGGAGCTTCAGTGGGGCTACGGTGATTAGTGGCACGGGCTCCATCATCGATCCGAGGTTACCGGGTACGGTACGTTGCATTCCGGAGCTCGCGTGTTGCACACTGCTTTGTGCCTTTGTGGAGATGGTACTCTGACCTGTCAAAGACTGAATGTTTTGCACTGGTACACAGCCGGTCAATAACGAGCCTGTTCCTCTGTGGTGACTTCTTGATTTTTAACTTTTGCTGAATACGTTCTTTTAGAGGAATTCGGATGAGTCCAGTGGTGTGACTTGTGAGTGTCAGAGTGGTGGCGAGTTGTAAGTTGCTGGTTTTCTTATAAAAGGGAAAACATACCCTGAAATCTTAACAATGGTTAGTTATATGACTTGGAGTAAAAAACATGAAGTCGCCTGCAGACCTGGGTGGACGCATTCATTTGACTTGCTTCCTTTGTTGTGCACATCACCAGGGGCCCTGTATTAGCTCTTTTTTTTAGGGAAGCTTTTCTTTTTCTCTCTTTATACAGCCTAACTTCCATGAAATTCTCCACACACGAAACAGACTACCCTGAAAAGCAATAAAAAATATACAGTAAGGACCTACTGTTGTCCCAAAAAGAATTAATACACCCTTGCAAAAAGAAAAACATCCCAGTCTCAAAGGTACTCCTAGAAGTAGAATGTGCATGCGTGCGTTGTGAGTGTATGTGCATGTATGTGAGCTCCTACATCTATGATGTACTATATCTATATCTATACGAGTAGGGCGTTTTGGAGCTTGGTCTCCATGGAGGCCGGATTTTTTGAAAAATTCAAAATTCGCACTTTTCAATTTCAAAAAAATCTGAAAAAAAATCATACAAGTAAACAAGGATGTTATGTGTATGTATGTAAAATTTGAGGATGAAATACCCTAAAATGCGATCTGTGCAAAAAAGACAAATTCATGGACTTTGAGGATGAATAGTGCATCTACTAAAAAGCCTCAGATTTGTTCTTTTTGTGTAGCACTCATTTTAAGGTGTTTCGTCCTGAAAATTTACACACATATGCTTTATGTCTCTAAGTATGTGTGTATTTTTTTCAAAAAAAATTGAAACGTGAAAGTTTGAATTTTTACCAAGTCAAACTCGGGCTCCATGGAGCCCGAGCTCTAAAGAGCATTTTCGTATCTATACCTACTAATAAAGTACGGAGTGTTTCTGCCCACGCGCCGTCATACGTTTTATAAAAAGCCCACTGGTGTTTTTTTAAAATAATCTGCGGTCCGGTGTTAAGTCCTTCTTCTTTCTTTCTATCTTTTGGGCTTCGGCTCAACTTCTGTAGCCACTGTCGCGTGCACCAGGGCGTTAGTTAGTATTCCGCGTTCAGCTGCAGTAGGCCCAGTTCACACTGTTTTCAGCCCGTTTAGAGTCCCGGTCTTTATTATTTATAGAGAATATTCTAAAATGATCTTGCTATAATTTTACAACCGTAAATCGAATTAAAATAATTTATATATGCAATTTGACCAGAAAAAGCTTATTTTCCAACCGTGCTATTAGTCATTCTTGTTAACTAATATAGAATTCTTTTTAAGGCATAGACTTTTTTAACCTAATTAATTGCTATGGAATATTAAATGTTTTATACCTTATTTAAATTGACTACATATGTTAAATAAAGTATGTTATAAGGCCCTACAATGCAGCTTTTATCTACAGATTAAGGAGTAGCGAGTGTGTGTGTGTGTGTGTGTGTGTGTGTGTGTGTGTGTGTGTGTGTGTGTGTGTGTGTGTGTGTTTGACACATTTAAATTGGCTAGATATGTTGAATAAAATATGTTAGGAGGGCCTGCATTGCACCTTTTTTTTCTGCAGACTAAGGAGTAGCGAAAAATATTTGTGCTTTGTGGGATTGGAACTCACAACCCCAAAGGTCCCAATCAGCTGATCTAACATGTGCTTGTGCTAAAAATAGGTTTATTATTTAATTAAAAAGTCCCACATTGACTCTTTGCAAGAAATACATCAATTTATATACATTTGTAAATCGTGTGGAAATCGAAAAGCCACTTCAAGAACCATGGAACAGAGGGAGCAAAGGAATTAAATGGATTTGGGCTAGCATGGCTGATTGTCTCTAAATAAATAAAATTGTTGGATTTACATGGATGGCTGCGTCAATATAAATTAAGCGGGTTTGTGAGTAAGACTAGATTTCAGGGTTGTTGCTATGAGGGGGAGACCTTATAATTAATGAATTAATCCTTTTGAAGTCCACCAATCTTTTTTTTTGAGTGGTCAAGCAACTTAAACTAGCTAGGAATAAGTTTAGGGATACAAATGATGTCTGGTAAAAGTAAAACAGAAAGCCAAACATGGCGGCCAAAAGCTAAAGTATTTGATGCTTTAGATAATTTATGAGCTTCCAGATTCAACTCCCGCTTCTCATGGATGAAATCCACCAATGCAAAATCAAGCATTCTTCCCCTGATGTCTTTGATAGTTGCTGCTGAAGGTCCTTTATAATCACAACTCAGATGTGTGATTGTTGCCATGCAATCAGTAGCGACCACAACTCTCTGGCAACCCAAATCTGCTGCTAAAGATAACGCCTCCAACCCTGCTAAAGCTTCAAGTACTTCCGGGTCTACCATCTCTTGAAAAGATATTGCAGAAGCACCCAAATAAGCACCCGATTCATTCCGACATATAACTGCCACAGCCCCCCGGTCGCCGTTTCTACCGACGGCAGCATCCACATGCACTTTAACTCTCCCAGCTGATGGGGCAATCCACTTGGGATTGTGAGAAGCCGCACTTAGTCTCTGTCTTGGGGTTTCAGTATTTAAAATCTGCGAGTCAAGCAAGTACCTTTGGATAAACGTGAACGTAGTCAATGGAGACTGAAATTGATCCTCATGAACAACCTTTTGAAGTTCACCAATCTTGCGTTAGTAATTCATTTTAAGACTTTCGTGAGATAACCACAACAAAGACGGGAGTAGATTTCAACCTTGGCGTGTGTATCCCTCCTGCCGTCAGGTGGCACCGTCCGGATGTTGTCGTGCCGCATTGATATACGTTTTGATGGACATATCAATCACTTCTCCCGTTGCAACGCAGGGGTATATGTGGTAGGTTTTTTAATATGAAACCTTGTAGTAAAAAAAACTCTGCATCCACAATCGAATGTCAAATTGGACCAAATTCCAAATACAAATCGACCCGCTACGGCCTCCCGAAACTGTGAAAACGGGCCGCCGTGGCACTATCATGGGCCACAAGCTGAGCAAGTTCTAGGAAAAGCGGGCCGCCGTGGCACTACGGGCCTCCCAACGCTTTGGTTCGTTTCCAGCACACGGCCCAGTAACAGCAGGGCGGCCGGACCACCCCCACCGCCGTCTCTACGCCCACGCGACGCCGGAGAACCTCGCAGCGCCGAACCGGAAAAGGACCGCGCGAGCGCCGCCTGGCTCAGTGGCGTTCATCGCCGAGAGGCGAGAGCGCGTGCCGCGCGCAGCGGCGGAGGCTTTTCTCATCCCCCACCGCAGCTCCTGAAACCCCAACCCTCTCTTCCGCCCAAGCTCCACGCGTCGAGAAATTCGGGGAGGATGTCTGGATTGGCCGCGAGCGCGCTGCCCCTCGCCGCAGGTCCCAACCGCTCGCCGCGCCTACTGACGCCATGTCCGTGCTTATCTCCTTTTCCTAGCCAGATCCTCACTTTCCGCCCGCGGTTTCCTTCGTTTCCAGGCCCGTCTCCGCTTCCGTGGTGCAGACCCACTCGACCCAGCGGCCTAACGAGGCCTCCACTACTCAAGGTCGTAATTTCAATGGCGCCAGAATCATATTCCCTTGTTCTATTCTTCTTCTTCTGGTTACTATGCTAGTGCTATATATACATGGTTTGCGCTTACAGGTTGCGGAGCTGCAACCATGTCTTCTTGGCCGATTCGCTTCGGCCAGACGGCCGAAATGTGCTGCGGCGTCGGGCAATGGGCGTCAGGGACTTCGCGCCAGCCAGTACCGGTTTGATGATGATGAGCCGCTGTGGCTTGCGGTGGTTAGAGAATTCGCTGTGTAAGTACAGATCTTGCTGACTTGCTCCCCCCTGTTTGTGCTGTTCGACGATGAGATGAACTAGAATTGCCCTCTGTTATCAGGAGTGTGAGGAACTTGGTGGTTTTCTTGGCTGAGCAGCCAGGGCAATTGAAGCACCTCGAATGGCCGGGCTTCCGCAATACGGTATGGCACTTGCATTTGTAGTTTATTTCTTAGGTCGGTGTTATTCAGGTTCTGTTTTCATATATTCTTAACAGTGCAATCTATATTCCCTTGTGGCCCTATCAGCTTACCGGTTAAGGAATGTGAACCTGTGAGGATATGTTGAGCTTGCTATATGTTTCAGGATGTGTTCTAAATTCTAACACATGATTTAGAGTGATGCAGTAGGTTGGTTTTAAGATTGCAGTGTGCATAGTTCATCCTCGACGAGTTTGCGTAGATAAACTCTGAACCTTATAGGTTGAACCAACAGGAGTTAAAAGGTACTCCCTCCGTTCCAAAATAGATGACCCAACTTTATACTAAAGTTAGTACTATAAAGTTGGGTCATCTATTTTGGAACGGAGGGGGTATTTATGTTCAATAAAGTAGTACTAAATTATGCCCTTATCATGATTCCTTTCATTTTGTCCAATGTTCGTTCTCTATGAATCTTCTAGACTTCTAGTATCATATGCATACATCCTAAATGCTAGAGTAGCTCCTTGCTGTTTAGTATTTTAGTTGTTGGTCAGTTTGTTAGCACACCATATTATTTGATGTCTTGCTGCTTTTAGTCCGTTAAGATTTTTAAGTTGCTACATCATTGATGGCATCGCTACTTTGGAAACCGTTCTATGTTTAATTAAATCATTGTCATTGGCAGTTGAGGACGGCAGCACTTACTCTCATACTCGTTGCGGTGTTCATTGTTGCCTTGTCTTCCGTTGATGCTGCCCTTTCATACATTTTGTCCTGGCTACTTCGGAAATCTGCGTAGTTTACTGGTATGCTACTTGTCCCTTTTATTTTTACAACTTCCTAGTCCATTGTGCATTTAGCCTCAGAATGCAGATGCATTGTTCCTCATATAAAGGATGTAATTATTTTTGGGATATGTCAGAATGCTATTATCAACTAACAACATGCTCCTCCCTTGAGTCCCTTCGTGCTATTAAATTGTGAGAGTAATAGCAAATGTGAATGCCCGATGCTGTATTAATTTGTAAGGACCATATCGATCAATGAACTGGGCGATACCATCTGTCATGCTGTCAAGTTGGCTGACAAGTTATTCTTTGATCAGCATGTATATGTTTATTATATAACTCTGATTTAGCAGAGCGAGATAGAAACAGCACTACGGCAGCAATTCAATCTCTTGTTGTTGCTTGTATACCATGCAGACCTGGCAAATTATGAAGGAGCAGATGATGCTATACAGACCGGCGGTGGGAAGGTGGTTAATGTCCCAGTATACCATGTTATCCTGAGTGTTGAGAGAATCGAAAGGAATGCTCTGCAACTGACATTTGTTTGTCGCGAATGTATAATGTATTTATGCAGTTGCTTGCTATGGTAGTTAAATGCTAATTATTTCTATTTGGTTGAGAAAGGAAAGAAGACAGAGTTATTCATTTGCCCCTAATTCTGTAATTCAAACTCTTATCTAGACCACCAGTGTGAATCCCAACTTGTTACGTTAAGAACTGTTCTCTATTTCTTGTAATTGTGTCGGTCCATATTCTGAGATCTGAAGAAATTTGCATTTCTTAGATGCTGAAATGTAACTGAGATATGTACTGAGGCAATCACAGCCTTTTCGTTCTCATGCATCTGCCAATTTGTATTAGAAGAACTGATTGCACCCTGATCCATTTTTTTTTTCAGAAAAATCTCCCTGATTCGTCATACGTTTAAAGTGCGCAGAGCACCGATATAAAATGTTTGGCTGCAGGCAAGCATCTGTCTGGCAGTTATCGGTGTCATTGTTCTGAATTTGGACTTTCTGTCTAATGGATATGAAACTACATAACCATTTCCTCTATACAGTTCCATAGTGGATGCAGATCCTTGGAGAAATGAGGAGACGAAGATGGAGGAGATCGAGTTTTGCCAGTGACGAAGCGCTCAGGTCCTCACCAGAGCGAGCAGCTGGCATTCATCTTCCTCCAGGTTATCTCTCATCACATATTTTGTTGCATCATATCAACTGGGGTTGCCCTGAAATCTGAATCACAGGCTGCACCATGCGGTTCATGTTTATAATAGCGATAAAAATGCACTGCTCGATTGACACAACTCATGGGATGGGACCACACATGACAAAGAATCTGATGCACTGTGATGATTATTCCTAGTTCTCATCTAATCAATTTGCTTCTGTCATGTTGTCCGAAAGAGCATATCTTTAATGTCTGTATTCACAAGCACCATTCAGTTATAATGTTATATACATCCAAGCAGAATTGAGAAGCACAGGATGGTCGGAGGGAGAAGTACAGATGCATTTTATGGCATGGACTCTGCCTTTTCTGCTCACAAAATAAGGGTACTGAAATTCACATGCATATTGCACAAGAGAAAGAACTAGAAACTACTGCAGAAGTATGATATGTTACATCCGTACAAATATTTCAAACTATTTCTGCAAGGTTGCAACACACAAGCCAGTCACATAAATTATGACATTTGATATGGTACAAGTGATTACCCCTAAACCACTCACTACATCTTTCACCTAATTATCTAAAAGAGCCATCAGCTCGAAACATCAATTTCAAACCCGAAATCAAGTCAACCAACCCAGTGCTTACTAGTCAACAATACTAGCTATAGCTAAATACATGGCATCAGTAATGTACACACAAATGCAAAAACTTCATAGCACACTGGTCCATTTACAATGCTAAGTACTTGGCAATTGACCCAATAGATTGACCTGCCAAAATAATTAACATAACACATTGTTTAACCATCATCGGTAACAAATATGCTTGAAGATTGTTGTTAGAAAAAATGCATGAAGAGATTGAGATAGTACCAGGAAATTATCCGATAGAAGGGGATTCTGGTTCAGAACCACTAATTGATGTAAATGTCGATAGTGAATCATCGCCGAAGTTCAGTTGTGATACGGATAGCCGCCTTGAATCACCAAAGTATCTATTATAGCGACTAGTATATGATCTGGGTGTCGAAAGCTCAGGGGTGGCACTGCCTAGGGATGATCGGCGAGGTGTTGGGGTCATTAGTCCATTACTGCTTCCATTTGAACGGTACCCATTTGTCTTTCTGGTTAAGCTGCTCGCTCTCTTTGGGCTTGGTTTGGAGCCAAAAATCGCTTCTTTCTCTGCAAGCAGGATGCTCTCCAATTTCTTCTGATCCTGCAAATAAAAAAAGTGATGTTCAGACCAGAATATGCCATATTATTTTTCAGCCAATAATGGTGATTTGGTAAACAATCACTAACCCGGTATCGCCGTTTTTCCTCCTCCTTTTCTTTTCTGTTAAGTCTGTACTCTTCTAGAACAGATACTAGTCGTCCCTGTCAAATCATATATACGAGTCAATTAATTAAAGAAACAAACGATAAATGCTTACCCTACTGATCAGATTGTGGACATACCCCATCATATAAGAATGGCTTATTTCTTGCATTTTCCCAAGCGAAGGTACGGTTTATCAGGTTGTCCATCATAGCTGAGAAAGATATCGGTCATTCGTTGAACTAAACTGAAATACACGATAGTCTCCAGCATCAAAACCTACCTGGAATTTTAGTAACCAAAATTCGTGCCTTTTCCGCCCTTCTAAGGTTTACATGAGCACCCCTTCCAGAACTATACCTCTTCGAGTCCTGCAAAAGAGCTTTGGTGTCATTTTTCATGATTTAGGGAACCTCAGAATTATCTAGAAAAGGCATGCGGGGGCAGGTTAGTCCGTGCAACAAGTGCACATGCTATGCTCAGAATTTGAGCATTGTAATTCCAAAGCAAATGGGCTTGAAACTACCTGGTTATATTCTTCAAGCCAAGCCTCTTCATCGCAGGCAGCAATCCATTTATTTATCCTGTCCATAATATCTTTTCGACTTAGTGACTCTTCTTTTGCTTTCAATATTTGTGACTCGATATTCGCCAGGAGCTCAGAAGGGTCAATAGTACCTGAATGGAACAGGGGCAAGAGAGTCACAATTGTAAGAAAACAACCACTGGTCAAGATAGTACTTGAGCAAGATGCATAATGTACAACCAGAATCAATCAGGGCGTTAGTTTGCTCAGGGGCTGTGCTGAGATCAGGTTGTATGTGTGCATTCTTGCATATATCTTCTAATTCGGCCCTTCTCTTTGTGACAATTTCTTTCAATCTGTTGGTTTTAAGTTCTGTCAACCTCTCAACCTCAGCTTCCATCTGCATAAGAAATCAACACCGAAATTGTAAAAAATGATTAAGATAAGCAACAAACAGCGTACTGAAGAAAAAACAAAGGCGAGCTGGTAAAACCTTCTCGATTGTTTCCTGGGAAAGAACACCAGCGGATGTGATTCCCTCTTCTGGTGATATGAGAATGCTGATTACTTTGCTGAATTGTCTCTTCTCCTCTTCAGAAGAGTCCATTAACTTCCAGAGGTGACATAATGACTCCATTGTCTCTCTCATCTATAGGCAATCGATTGCTTGAGAATGTATTATTACACAGAACTCATATAACAAAACACCGAGAAGAAAGGAACCTTGAGAGTACCTTATCGATTCTAGATTTTCTCTCTGCTTTAAGATTTGATATTGTGCTAGCAAGGCCTTCCAGTGTGCCATTGCTGATGTTTCTGGACTGCTCAACACCATTCTGATGTAGATTGGGATGAATTCCGTTTACGGTCTTTGCGAAATCAATTCCAAGGACTCCACATAAAGAATGCACTTCATTTACATATTTCAGAACTTTGTGAAGTCTATCAGACTGAAAATGTTGCAAACAAGAAAACATTGCCAGTCAACACTCAATCCTAAAGTAACTTAAATTAGATGACCAGCGGCCCTAGACAGTTGATACACATTACATGGATCATCTTATCACTTTATAGAAACTATATACCGCAAAATCTAGGAAGGCATTTTTTTTCTGAGTTGAACCATTGCTGAATACTCACGCATTCCTTAGCAGCTGCCAGTTCTATTTATTCACAAGTACTGCAAGAAACAAAATATTCTGAAAGGCAACTGAAGGTTTCAGATTAGCTAGCTTATTCATGACGGTTTACCTTATCTTTCTGAAGAGCACTAAGTTGCGCTTGGTAGCTATTAAGCTTCCTTGTCGATAAATCATGTTCATCATCAGCTGGACTGTTTACATGATCACCCTTATCACTACGCTCACTTAACTCGGAGCGTATCTTCTCAATCTGTGATCGAATATCGTAGTATTGCTTGATCCTTTCTTCTTTCTTGCATTTCAGGTCGTCGAGTACAGGGACGACAGTGGCGAGTTGTTCCTTGAGCGACAGGTAGCCCTTGTCTTTCTGCGCAAGTGCCAAGAAATTAACAAAAACATCCTAGTAAAAATATTAAATTAAGGTGGTGCTGCCTAGAGATTTACTATAAGCCAGTAGCTACTTTTGACAAAAAAGCAAACAGGCATCAACAAGTCCTATTTAGTAGCAATCCACAACTTGAATCATGCATGTTACCAACAACAGCCAGATTCCATCATCTCAAGGGAACCAAGCAACCACTCTGGAAGCCAACAGACAACCAACCCAATTAGTGCGTCATCATCATGATGATTAGTATGCATACCTTGAGATACAGCTTGTGCTCCCCTAGAGTAGCCATTAGCAATGCAACCTCAGCTTCCTTGGTGGCCACAGATTGGTGCAGCTGGACCCTGGTCCGATTGGCATCGTCCACCTTCCTGCGGTACACCTCCAAGCACTCCCTCTCTATCTCTGACAAGACCTTGCTCTTCTCACCCTCGCTTTCCCCTACCTCTGCCCAGATTTGCTGAGTGCCAGAAACAACAGGGCATGCATGAGTAATGGTGCTTCAACCTTATGCATGGCCAAATAAATGCAAGGCCAAGGCAATAGATTCAAGAATGCATTTTGATCATTACTATTGCCTGATTCATGTACTCCCCAGGTCATCTTAATAAGTGTTAAAGATATTTATTTACAGTAAAAGCCATAACGAAATGATGGCATTACAGGTGAAAAACAGAGTGTTAGTTGAGAGGGAAAAAAAGAGGTAAATTTGTCCCACCTCAACTGCCTGGCGCACTAAGCCGAATAGAATCAAGGAAATGCTTTTTTTGAGGTGGTGAAGAACCAGAAAGGTGACAAAAGAGAGAAGCTTCCACCATAAAGCTACACTGCCCTGAGGCATGCAGTTCACCTGCCGCGCAGCTCACCACCAAGAAAAAAGAAGACAACAACTACTTACTACACAAGGAATACTCGCTCACGCTGACTTCTCCGCAGCCCGTGTAACCCCAATAACACTCAACCCTCGTTCCATGTCAAAATGAAATACAATAACACCCGATTCTCTAGTCTCTCAAATCACAGAGGACACTCAAACACAGTACAGTTGCAACAATGATTTTTCACCTATTACTAGAGGAGATGAAAGCTGAAGTTTTCTTCTGAAGTGAAGCATGCGAATTGGGTTAACACAGGCGCAGACAGCGAGAACAAATTCACCGAGAGAAGATAGCAAAGAAAGAAGGCGGCAAAACGCTACGAAGCATAATTTGTTTTCAGAGAACGGAGCTCTACTTCACTCAATACTGCTAGCAGTGGCACGAATCAAAGGTGAGCAGCGAGTACCTGGAGCTCTCTGAGCAAAGCGCCACAGCCGGTGCCCTCCATGCCCACCATGGAATGGAACCAAGCAGAGGACACCGCCAAAGGAGCGGCTCAAAGAGGAGACAAGGAGGCGAGGAAAGGCTGGTAGCAAAGTCTCAGGCTCTTATCCACCCCTAGGCCGGCCGGCCGTCCAGCACTCCAGCTGCGCCGCCCTGAGCAGCTAGCTAGGCCATTAGCCAAAGCGGCGCCTGAGCTTTTTGTTTAGCCTCGTCCTCCTCTCCCCTCCTTGGGATTAGGAAAAGAAGAGGAGAAAAAGCACAGGCACCAAATGCCAGAAGCCCTTTGGGATCAATGGAAGCTAAGCTCTTTTCCTGGCGAGCTTAGAAGCTTGGCTATGTTTTCCTCCCCTTCTGTTGATCGAAGCGATGGAAGGGAAAGGAGAGCGGAGGAGAAGGGCGAGGGTGCATGAGAATTTGGGACCTTTTTAGGCTGGTTGGGTTTTTGCCAGTTGCTTATAGGGAGGGTGGTTTGTTTGTTTGTTTGGGACTTTGGGGAGGTTGGGAGTGAGCAGAGGCCAGCGGAGAGGGGAGAGGCAATGGAGGGTGGCCTTTGTCTTTCCTTTTATTTAATGGCGTCGCAATGGTGTGCGGCTGCGCACGGAAGATTCCCTCGGAATTTTGTTCAAGCTGAAATGAATTGAGTCTAGCTGGTGCCAAATACTTTCATACAGAGAACCAACAAAAGGTTTTTTTTTTTGAAACCCAACAAAAGGTTGTTACTGCACCGTACCCCGCCAAATTGTCACAGGCAATCGCCATATAGTACCTCCTCTGTAAACTAATATAAAATCGTTTAGATCACTAAGGGAGTACTAGTATATTAGATAGTCACTTTTAACCGAGTGAGGTGGTTCCGGCTATGCTTGTACTGGCAGTACCAGCAGGGTACTGCAGCTCGATCTCCCCTACCCTTGTCGTGAGCTGCCAAGGAGGCCATGAAGTGGCAAGGAAGCTCACCGAATCCACCTGACCGTCCTGCCCAGAGGGTACCTGAACTGGAACATGCACCCTCGCGCCATTAACTGCACGCGCCCTCTTTCTTTTATGTCGGGATCATGCGATGCTTGCTGCTCTTCGTCCGAATGATCAAGCCCGGGCCGGTTCTTGCCATCTTTGGGGCGTGCAAAGCGGCCGGTCCGAAAAGAAAGGCCTCCACGATCCTCCCCCGACCTAACAAAAGGTAGTACGTCGAGCCAACCAACCGGTACTCCGATCCGCACGTCCGATCAGGGTGGGAGAGAAGAGATCCACTGTTTCATCCCGCAAAATTCCCCCGGAATGGCGGATCGTCGAGCCGGCCATTGTCGGGCTTCTGAACTGGGAATCACGTAGTGCAACTTATTCTGTAGAGAGTAGACTCTAATTTACATAATGCTGCTTATTCTGAACTTGGAACGAGTTACTGTCAAAATAATACTCCCTCTGATAGTGTCGAAAAACGTCTAAGATTTTGAGACAGAGGGAGTAGAAGGCTAAGAATTATACTTCTGAAAGTTAAACCCCGGTTAACCCACGGACAAACCGAGGTCACTATCGTGCTACCTCCGGGCTGGGTTGTTGAACCATGTGGAGTCAAAACCCTTCCTGATTCATCCGGCAAACTGAGGTCAAACATGCTGATCCTCCTCAAGCCACGCATGCATCCGTCTGATTAGGTTGTATTCATTGGCGTATGTGCAGCCTTTTGTGGGAGCTAGCTAGCTTGTGCATGCCTGATTAATTAGGTGCGGCAAGTTAATCAGCCGTGCGGTCTGCGTCGTAGTAAATGATGGGGCCGGCCAAGGAATTGATTAGACGTTGTCAAGCGATGGGAGCAAGGGACGCTGAAGTGGACGCCCGACCGAACTCCACAGTGACCCCAGAGCTTGAGCTTCATCGCGCTGTGTCATGGCCTCGTCCTCCGCTGCATCTGCATGCCCGTATTGCGATACGTGCTGCTGACGTGCATATTATGTTATCCTATCTTATTCTATAAACATGCAGATCGGCGCATCATACTGTCGGGGTTTCCTCTCTACCTTTCAGTGCCATAGTCCTAGTAGTATACGTACTGCATTGTTTTAGCTGAAGCAGAGCTATGCCCACCGTTGATTTGTGCTCTTAAATTATCTATCTGAGACCATCCAGATATCCAAGTCCAAGTAGAGGTAGGCTTCGTGCTCCAGATGGGTCCCTGCGGCTAGAATTTGAGCGAGCTAATCTCCACTGACAGTAAAGCGGAAGGCGCGAAATGAGCCCAAATTAGTGAATTAGGACGGCATAATTAAAGGCCGGACAGATGCTAATTTGGAGCCAACAACAAGATGCCCTCCCTACATTGTTGCCTATAGCTCGCGCGAATTCAGGGGGGAGCCGACCGTGATCTGAACTAAAGAACGGTGTCTCATGCCCACGGAGCCACATGTCACTGCACGCACTTTGTGAACTGTGGCTCTGTCTGCCTGAGCTTATCTGCAAGGAAATCATTGGCTTCATGCCTGCCGTAATCATCCGGGGATCAAGTTTGCACACGAGTGGGTGGCGAATGATTACCACCTTATAGTGCCAGTCCATGGACCATACTGCGAAGACTTATCATCAACACGTACATATGTACCTTTGATCAGGGGAGATAGGATAATACTACTCCTATATGGGATTCTCATGTACTGTACTGCAGCTGCTTGCTCGTACCGGCGCTGCATATTTATAGCCGTACCAGCTAGTCTTCGACGGGGCAGGACGCAAGAAGATCAACATTGCCACTAGTTTTCTCGGGTTTCCGGTGAATGATTGAGATGGAGGGCTGTTGGTGCATGGCCGCTTTGGACGGGACGTATGATTCGCTAATATCCATACAGTTTGATCGCCTGATCTGAGCCACGTAGCCGGTGCTTAATTTTGCCGCTGCTCTCTACGCTCTCCACGGTGTAACGCCTGCCGTTTTAACTGCCGGTGTGTTTCGGATCCGGAAAAGAAATAGAAAAAAGGGTACATGGAGGAATCAAGGACAAAGGCACAGCAACAGACATGAACCCTCACTCACTCTGTGCATTTAAAAACCGAACCGAAAAACCATACCGAAAATAAACCGAACCAAACCGATTTTATGGTTTTTATGGTTTCTGGTTTCGGTATGGTATGAACTTTTCATACCGTTTTGAACTTTGGTTTATATGGTATATGCCGAAAAACCGAACGGTTAACCGAATAAACCGAAGCAAAAACTAAATTTATATTTCTTGAGATAAACAACCATATAAGTTGTCATTTTTCTTGTACATGAGTCAAATTCACTACTAAGCACGTAATTTTTTCTTGTGGCATAGTTATTTTTCTCTTTTTAAAATGCTAAACACGTCCATAACCATCAACAGATGAATCTCACCCTGTGCATTTCAAAACCGAACCGAAAAACCATACCGAAAATAAACCGAACCGAACCGATTTTATGGTTTTTATGGTTTCTGGTTTCGGTATGGTTTGAACTTTTCATACCGATTTGAACTTTGGTTTTTATGGTATATACCGAAAAACCGAACGGTTAACCAAATAAACCGAAGTAAAAATAAATTTATATTTCTTGAGATGAACAACCATACAAGTTGTCATTTTTCTTGTACATGAGTCAAATTCACTAATAAGCATGTAAAATTTTCTTGTAACATAGTCATTTATCTCTTTTTAAAATGCTAAGCACGTCCATAACCATCAACAGATGAATTAATGCATGCATATATACTTATATATATATAGTCATATACTATTTATGTAAAATAGTATGTGTTTTGAGTCATAAATTTACAAATTATTATTACGTCATTTTCAAATTCGCGTCAACTTTGGTTTTTATGGTATATACCGAAACCATACCAAAATAATTTGGTATATACCGAAACCGAACCGTGTTTTAATTTCATACCGTATTTACCGAAGTATTAATACTGTACAAACCGAAAAACCGTATAAACCGAACCATGTAAACCGAATAAACCGAACGCACAGGATGAGATGAATCAATGCAAGCATATACACTTATATATATAGTTATGTACTATTTGTGTAAAATAGTATGTGTTTTGAGTCATAAATTTGTAAGTTATTATTATGTTATTTTCAAATTCGCGTTAGGTTTGGTTTTTATGGTATATACCGAAACCATACCGAAATAATTTGGTATATACCAAAACCGAACCGTATTTTAATTTCATACCGTATTTACCGAAGTATTAATACCATACAAACCGAAAAACCGTACAAACCGAACCATGTAAACCGAATAAACCGAACGCACAGTGAACCCTCACATCCGGATAGATTATCGGCGGGGCTCGCGTCGACTAGTCCCGGGCTTCATTTTCGTCCTCTTCCCACAGCGCGTGCAGGTTGCACCTAGCACGCAGCAGCCAGCCGATGGAACAATAGCACGCAAGTTGCACGAGGCAGTGAGCTGATAGAACGGTTCTTGTAGGGGCGGCGTTTCATGGTTGAGCTAGTCTTCTAAGTTCTGATCCTTTTCGAGTTCATCGGTTAGGATGGAGTTGACTGAACTCTGGCGTAGATTCCCATTGTTGAGGTTAGAGTTTTTTTTTCTGATGCATACGCGACGGCGAGATCTGGTGCCAGGCAGTTCAGGATTGATTTAAGGGTTCAGTGGCGACAATTGTAACTTCAGGGGTTGTTCCTCGGAGGCACGTGTACAAAGACTACATAACTATCATCGACAAGGTTAGAATGGCTTCAGTAGGGGAGCGATGGCGACGCGTCGATGGCTCGTTTTGGCGGCAACGGGGGTCGTTTGGTGGTCCAAGGACCTCTATGTAATTTTTTATTATGTTTGAAGTGTTTTATACTTGTGACAAAATTTTATAATAGACATGGTCTTTTTTTGCAAAAAAGGTAAATTATGAACAATAACTATTTCTAAACTAATATTCTTTTTTGCAAAAATATCAGATCTTTATAAAGATTCACCGGAAGTACAAAAGCATCCCAAACATAATAAAAATTACATCGATGTCCATGGACAACCGAACGACCACTGCCGCCGCCAGAACAAACTGAGACACAACGCTATCACCGCTCCCATACCGGAGTCAGCCTGACCTTGTCGATGACGGCTGGGAAGTCTTCGTGTACGTGCCCCTAAGGACCAGTGTTCGGGAGCCGCATTCATCGCCATTGAATCCTTGAATCGATCTGAAGAATCTGACACCAAATCTTGCCGTTGCATGATGAGAAATCCTAACCTCGCCGCTCCGAGGAGCTGGCGGGAATCTACGCTGGAGCTTCATCCAATAGTGCAGAATCGGGTAATAGCACCGGTTCGTAAGGCCCTTTAGTGCCGGTTCCATAACCGGCACTAAAGTGTGGGCACTAAAGCCCCCCCCCCCTTTAGTACCGGTTCAGCATGAACCGGTGCTAAAGGGCAACCACGTGGCACGAGCCAGCTCCGGGGGCCGGGAGCCTTTTAGTACCGGTTGGTAACACTAACCGGTACTAAAATGTTTGGTTTTTTTTGTTTTATGATTTCTTTTTTATTTAATTTTGTGTTTTCCATTTTAATTCTTTTTGTTTGCTGGTATTTTACGATACTACACATTGTACACGTTATGCATATATATATATATATATATATATATATATAATTTCTAGTAGAACCAATCATATATATCATCAATGTCTCACAAACCACCATATTAATTCACACATACACACATGTATAGCTATATACAATTTCTCCTACATATGCATGTTGCCTTCGGAGCCAGTGGCATTAGCCTAATTGGTGCCTTCGGAGCACGATGACAATTGGAAGTGGTTCATGACCTGGTCGATGGGGGCGGTAGCGGGTAATAGTATTCTCCCTTCGGATTTATGACCTGGTCGAGCAAAAATCCCGCTATTTCCTCTTGAAGTGCTTCTACGCGCTCCGTTTCTAGGAGCTTGTCCCGCACCTTTTTGAACTGTTAAGAAGGAGATCAATATGCATGTGTATTAGTTGTGTGACTAGATATCGATAATGGTGTAAAACTTGTGAATAGTGTTCTGACAAACGTACCCATTCTTGTCTTTGAGATCTGCTTCTTTCGGACGCCATCCTGCGAATGTTCTCGCAAACGCAGAATGCACACAGATCAGTCCCCTGCGCCTGCTTCAGGGCCTTTATTACGAGAACAGAATTTAATTTGATCAGATAATAATTAATCAAGCATGATAATTACTAGTACTACTTAATTACTTACCTTGGATCGAAACCATTTCAGCTATCGTTTCCATTTGCCTTCCGTGACGCTGATGAACCTTGCCCAAGCCCTGCCCGCCGACAAAGAAAATGAATAAAGGGGTTATTAAATAGTTGATATCATGAAATGACGAACTAAATTGGCCGAGATATATAGTTAATAATGATTGAAATTACCTGTTGACTATCCCAAACAAGATGTTATAGTCACTATTTGCTTTGAGTAGTGAGTCCAGTATTTCAACTGTTCCGGCGTCAACTTTAATGATACACAAGATCCAGTGAAATCTGCATGCACACACGTTTGCATGTCTTAATTAAGCGGGCATATGTAAGCAAAAACATGTAAGTAAGGAAGTAGTACAAGAAAGTGTGACTCACTGGAAGTTGTAAGGAAGTAGTATATCTTCATTGTATTTGAGGCGCTTCAAGAACTCTAGCATGTTGTCGTCTACCTGCTTTTCATGATGCTTGTTTATTTTCCATGTGTATTCATTAACGGTGTTTGGGTCAATGAACCCAATGCCATAGCATCCACCTTTTCTCATTTCATACATCTTCATCCTGCATAATACCACATAAAAGAATATAGTGAGGATAATTACAGGTAATGATTGATCAAAAGGATCACTACAGCTAGCTTGAGACTTAAATTACAGAAAGAAATCACTTACAGACAATAGCAAGTGACGATAGATTTGTCGAGTGCGTCTTAATTGTATAACTGAAACAGTTCAGAATACTCAACGGTCACAGGTTTCTGATGGTAGTAACGATCCTTCTTGACTTGCACCATGAGGGACTCTCGATCGGATCTCTTGGTAATGTCCATGTACCATTGATGCAATTCATACATTCTCGTTTGGAGCTTCTTGACCTCTTCTGGCTTGACCAAAGGTTGGCCCCGGGCATATTTCCGTTTTATTTCCTCCTCTGTAAGCACAGGCATGTCCTCAATCTCGAGGAGTTGTCCAACAGTGATGTTGAGAGTTTCAGCCTGCATTATATGCTCCTGGGTTATTACCACATCGCCCACCTCGGGAATGTAAACTGTTTGCCCACAACAATATTGGGCGCGCGTACTGTCATGTGTTGTTGGCGACACAACAAGCGGGGGGATCGATTGCGCCGCCTGTTCTCCCAGCTGGGCAACGGTTTTCCCGCATTTTTTGACAGCTGCTTGTTGTTTGCTCGAGCTCGAGCTCGCCTCCTTCTGTAGACGTTGTCGATGTAACTTCCTGATGTGGCGCTCATAGTCTGTGTCAACAGGCTTAGGAGCTGGTGGTTGAGCCATACAAATGAAGTGGTCAACTACTTCCACATGCACTTTCTCCCTTGGCGGCGGTGGCGGTTTCGATCCAAAATGGGCGTCGACTTCTGCCCGCACTATGGCATTGGTTTTCTCCTCGGTCCTGTCGTAAGCCCTCTCAGGAAGAGGAGTAGTGAGGTTTGGACCATATTTATATCGCTTGCCTCCGCCTGTACTTCCTGTACTATGACCTCGACTCGTACCGCTACGCACCATAGCTGCGGGGTGTCTCTTCTGCGATTGCTGAGGCGGCGGAGACGGCTGACGGGGCTGAGTTGGACGAGGAGGAGTGGCCTGAAGCTGTGCCGGACTTGGAGGAGGAGTGGCCTGAGGTTGTGCCGGACTTGGAGGAGGAGTGGACGTCTGACGCTGTGTCAGACTTGGAGGAGGAGTGGCCTGACACTTTGCCGGACTTGGAGGAGGAGGAGTGGCCTCACGCGTTGGTGGACTTGGAGGAGCGGGAGTCTGCTTACTCGGTGGCGGACTTCGACGAGGAGTCGGGTGACGCGGTGTCGGTGGCCTTCGAAAGATGATGCAATCCTTTCTCCATAGGATGATACGATGTTTGGCATCTCCGAGTGTGTGCTCCTCGTCACCTCCAGGAATGTCAAGGTCTAGCCCCGAATATTGGTCCACCACCTCATCAACCACAACACGAGCATAGCCTGCTGAAATCGGGTTGCAATGGAAGGTTGCATCGGGGGAATTTGTATAAGCAACACCGTCCGCCACCTTCAAGGATATGTTCTTAATTTTGAAGTGTAGCTCACAGTTAGTGTTCTCTGCGATGTCATCCATGGGGTATCTATCCAGCATTGCGTCAAACGAGGCGGAACCCACGCTGCTTCTCGGCATGGATGGGGCGGTGGTATCCAATGCTGGATCATCCGCTAGCTGCTGCAGCTGCTGAGACCCCCTTTGCTGGCTAAGTGAGTCGATCTACTCCTGCTGCCGCTGGAATTTGACTACCAAGTCCGTGTGCGCTGATTCTAGGCCTTGAAGGCGTTCATAGTCCAGCTTCCTCTTCTCCTCCTCCATCTTCCTCTGCTTCTCCTCCGCAATCTTCCTTCTCGCACGGGTTCTGTAGTCGGCGTTCCAGTCCGAAAACCCCTCATACCACGGAATAGCGCCCTTGCCTCGTGTTCTTCCCGGGTGTTCAGGATTTCCCAGGGCACGCGTAAGCTCGTCGTTCTCTCTGTTGGGCTGGAACACCCCCGTTCGAGCCTCTTCTATTGCAACAAGTATATTATCGTCGGCTCCGTTTAGACATGCCTTCGTCGAAACTTTGCCTGTCTTCGGGTCCAACTCCCCCCCATGCACATAGAACCAAGTCCTGCACCTGGGGGGCCAGCTCTTAGTAACCGGAGTGACACCTGCATCCTCCATCTCTTTCTCAGACTTGTCCCACTTAGGCATTGCCACCGCGTAGCCACCTGACCCCAGCTTATGGAACTTATCCTTTTTTCGGCATTCTTCTTGTTTATTCTCGACCGTTCCTTAGCTAATTCTGAATCCTTGAATTTCACGAAATCGTCCCAATGAGCACTTTGATTCTCTAGTGTTCCCTCGAATACTGGAGTCTTCCTTCCTCCCTTGACGTACTTGTCCCATTCACGATTCTTGTGGTTCTTAAATGCAACCGCCATCTTCCTAAGAGCAGCGTCCTTGACTTTCTGCACATCTGCTTCTATGAAATGATCTGGTAGGGTGAAATGTTCCATGAGAGTATCCCAAAGCAGACTTTTTTGTCTGTCGTCGATAAAAGTAAGATCTGGACGTGGCTTTGCTGGCTCTCTCCATTCTTGAAGGGAGATCGAGAGTTGGTCCTTCACAAGAACTCCGCACTGACGAACGAACTTGTCCGCAATCTTCTTAGGCGCTAATGGTTTGCCATTAGGTTTGATAGCCTCGATATTATACTTTACGCCCTCCTTCAACCTTTTGTTCGGGCCTCGTTTCGTCCTGTTGCCTGAAGATTTGCTCGATCCGGATGGCTGAAAGAAGAAAGATCGATTCGTTAATATATCTTCAACTCATTTAAAACATGTGATGATCACCAGATGCCTGCTTATATAAATATATATACCTCGCCTGTCTTTGTTGTTTCAGGATCAACATGTTCTTCGTCATTGTCATAATCGTAGTTCATGACTTCATCAATTCGGTCGTCACGATCGAATATCATATCACCCTCTCCGGTGTTGTTTAGAAATTCGGAGCCGTCATAATCTTCTTCATTCTGATCATCATCTGGCCCACATATTATATCGAACATGGTCTGTTCTCCCTCTTTGTCGGTATTGTCCGCCATAGCTTTTATTTAACTATGCCAAAAGAAATATAAAACAATTTAGTATTCAAATTACATCGTCTCGAATAATAGATATAATCTCAAATACATCGTCTCGAATAATAGATATAATCTCGAATACATCGTCTCGAATAATAGATATAATGTCGAATACATTGTCTCGAATAATAGATATAATCTCGAATACATCGTCTTGAATAACATATAATATTGAATAGTACATCACTGGCTAGGTAGCTAATTAAAGATCGAATACTACAGAAGAATCTAGGACACTCGCGGTTCCTGCAGCGCGGGCGGTGGACACCCAAAGAGAAGGAACCCTCACAGGATCATAGCTGAAGTGAGATCCCTGAAGAAACTGCCAGGTATTGGAGAACCTGCCGCCCTCTAATGCAACCATGTAGCGATGGACGTGCTCGTCCTCCTCCCTGACACGGCGACGTACCACCTCCGGCGGGGCTGGCTCCCTCCGCACCGAAACTGGCCCACGCGAACGCCACCAAACGAGATCAGGGTCGATGACGGGACCCGGGGCCGGGTTCCTCATCAAGCGGCGCGCCCCTCCAGGCAGCACCTCCCAGTGCCAGCCTGACGGAGCCTAGTCCCGGACATGGGTCAGTCGGACGTCGTCGCGGACGGGTCGACGGCGAGGATGCGGGCCGGGCATCGTCGAGAACAAATACTAGCTATATGTCCGCAAAAAGTAACATTTTTTTAATGATTGGATTTTGATAATTAAAATTTCTAACATTTCTATATAACACTAATTATGCTATCATTGCATATGTCAAAATTCTATATGCTATTTCATACTAATTAAGCATCTAACACTAAAAACAGAAAACACAACTTTTATACATCCATTAAAAAACTGAAAAACAACATTATATAAAAAATTTCCATACTAATTAAACACTAATTATATCCATCTAACATGCATCCATACATATATACTAGTGAAAAAATAATAATCTAAAAAATCTAAACTAATTAAACATACAAAATACGTATATACTAATATATACATGCATTAATTCATACATATGTACGCGTGTGTGTGTGTGTGTGTTCATCATGCTTGTGTGTGTGTGTATGGGCTCGGGGAGGGGCTGCGCCCATGG
>NC_057806.1:450459086-450463611 GCF_018294505.1 Triticum aestivum
ACGCGGGGACGGCGCGACGGGGACGGGCCCGGGGCGGCGACGAAGACGAGGGCGGCGACGGGGACGGGGGCGGCGACGGCGACGGCGTCGATCGATCGGGGCGCGCGGGTGGTGCTTCAATGGGGAAACAGAGGAAGAAACAGAGGGAGAATGAAATTTTCGTAAGTGTTGTATATATAGAAGGCACCTTTAGTACCGGTTGGAGCCACCAACCGGTACTAAAGGCCTGTTTTGGCCAGGCCAAGCGGCGGGAACCGCACCCCCTTTAGTACCGGTTGGTGGCTCCAACCGGTACTAAAGGCCCCCCCTTTAGTACCGGTTGGAGCCACGACCCAGTACTAAAGGGGTTGCGCTGGCGCAGGTGCAGTGCGCAAGTTTAGTCCCACCTCGCTAGCCGAGGGGCGACTGCACTGGTTTATAAACCCCCGTGCGGTAGCTCTCTCGAGCTCCTCTCTAAAGAAGGCCTACTGGGCCTACATGTTCTGTGCTGCCCTGTTGGCCTACTGGGGCTATGCGGGCCTGCATCCTGGCCCAACAACAGGTTGGGTTTCTAGTCGTATGCAGGCCGCTCTGGCCTAGTAGGCGGGCTTTTTTTTATTTTTTTCTTTATTTATTTTTGAGTTGTTTTTTGTGTATTTAGAGTTTCTTTGTGAATATTTTTGCTTTAGGTACAAAATTACAAACTTTTTGTTAGTGCCTGTAGTTTTCAAATTTGAATAGTTTAAATTTTGAATTATTTGAAATTAGTGTGAATCACTAGTTTGTGAATAACTTAACTTTAAAAATCAGTAAAGGCATGAAAGAATTTGTTTGCACATAAAATTTCTTCGGGTTTCAAATGCCAAAACACATAATTAACTACTCTAATTGTTACAGAGATTCCCTTCTGGGTGTGAAACACAGAAGAAAGTGATGATAGTGAAGCCGATCACATCCCAGATCTTTGGGTGTGTCCCTTTGCGCCGTAACCATGGAAAATCTTCATCATTTAATGGGATGCTCGGGTCAATATTCACTGTGAATGGAGCAATTTCATCAAACTTTTCATAATCTTCTGCCTTGTCTGTCTTGTCATCCACTCCCACGATGTTTCTCTTCCCAGAAAGAACTATGTGCCGCTTTGGCTCATCGTACGATGCATTCGCTTCCTTATCTTTTCTTTTTCTTGGCTTGGTAGACATGTCCTTCACATAGAAAACCTATGCCACATCATTGGCTAGGACGAATGGTTCGTCTGCATACGCAAGATTGTTGAGATCCACTGTTGTCATTTCGTACTGCGGGTCTTCCGTTACCCCGCCTCGTGTCATATTGACCCATTTGCACCGAAACAAAGGGACCTTCAAACCACGTCGATAGTCAAGTTCCCATATATCATGTATATAACCATAATATGTTTCCTTTCCCGTCTTGGTTTCTGCATCAAAGCGGACACCACTGTTTTGGTTGGTGCTCTTCTTATCTTGGGTGATCATTTAAAATGTATTACCATTTATCTCGTACCCTTTGAAAGTCATTATATTCGAAGATGGTAACTGGGACAGCAAGTACAGGTCATCTTCAATAGAGGTGTCATGCATGGTACGTGTCTGCAACCAGCTGGCGAAACTCCTGGTTTGTTCACGTATAATCCAGTCATCAGACCGCTCCGGGTGTTTGGAGCGTAGCAAATTCTTGTGTTCATCCATATACAGAGCCACCAAGGCAGAATTCTGTAGAACTGTGTAGTGTGCTTCAGTGAGAGAATGTCCGTCCATACATATTATTTGTTCCCCTCCTAGCGTGCCTTTTCCATCCAGTCTGCCCTTATGCCGCGATTCAGGAACACCAATTGGCTTAAGGTCAGGAATAAAGTCAATACAAAACTCAATGACCTCCTCATTTTGACGGCCCTTGGAGATGCTTCCTTCTGGCCTAGCACGGTTATGAACATATTTCTTTAAGACTCCCATGAACCTCTCAAAGGGGAACATATTATGTAGAAATACAGGACCCAAAACGTTAATCTCTTCGCATAGGTGAACTAGGACGTGCGTCATGATGTTGAAGAAGGATGGTGGGAACACCAACTCGAAACTAACAAGACATTGCACCAAATCATTCTCTAACCTTGGTATGATTTCTGGATCGATTACCTTCTGAGAGATTGCAGTGAGAAATGCACATAGCTTCACAATGGCTAATCGAACGTTTTCCAGTAGAAGCCCCCTCAATGTAACCGAAAGCAGTTGCGTCATAATCACGTGGCAGTCATGAGACTTTAGGTTCTGAAACTTTTTCTCTACCATGTTTATTATTCCCTTTATATTCGACGAGAAGCCAGACGGTACCTTAGTACTGAGCAGGCATTCAAAGAAGATTTCCTTCTCTTCTTTGGTAAGAGCATAGCTTGCATGACCCTGATGTATGCCGTCTTTTCCGTGCATACGTTGCTGGTCCTCTCGTGCCTCAGGTGTATCTTTTGTCTTCCCATACACGCCCAAGAAGCCAAGCAGGGTCACACAAAGATTCTTCGTCACGTGCATCACGTCGATTGTGGAGCGGACCTCTAGGTCTTTCCAATAGGGCAGGTCCCAAAATATAGATTTCTTCTTCCACATGGGTGCGCGTCCGTCAGCGTCATTCAGAACAGGTTGTCCACCAGGACCCTTTCCAAAGACAACCTTCAAATCCTTGACCATATCATGTACATCAGCACCAGTACGGTGGCGAGGCTTCGTCCGGTGATCCGCCTCACCTTTGAAATGCTTGCCTTTCTTTCTTATGGGATGCCTGCTCGGAAGAAATCGACGATGTCCCAGGTACACATTCTTCTTACAATTAGCCAAATATATACTATCGGTATCGTCCAAACAGTGCATGCATGCGCGGTATCCCTTGTTTGTCTGTCCTGAAAGGTTACTGAGAGCAGGCCAATCATTGATGGTCACAAACAGCAACGCCTTCAGGTCAAATTCTTCCCCCATGTGCTCATCCCACGCACGTACACCTGTTCCATTCCACAGTTGTAAGAGTTCTTCAACTAATGGCCTTAGGTACACATCAATGTCGTTGCCGGGTTGCTTAGGGCCTTGGATGAGCACTGGTATCATAATGAACTTCCGCTTCATGCACAACCAAGGAGGAAGGTTATGCAAACATAGAGTCACAGGCCAGGTGCTATGGTTGCTGCTCTGCTCCCCAAAAGGATTAATGCCATCTGTGCTTAGACCAAACCATACGCTCCTTGCGTCATCTGCAAACTCCTTCCCGTACTTTCTTTCGGTTTTTCTCCACTGCGACCCGTCAGCGGGTACTCTCAACTTTCTGTCTTTCTTACGGTCTTCTCTATGCCATCGCATCGCCTTGGCATGCTCTTTGTTTTGGAACAAACGTTTCAACCGTGGTATTATAGGAGCATACCACATCACCTTGGCAGGAATCTGAAGGAAATATGCCCTAGAGGCAATAATAAAGTTATTATTTATTTCCTTATATCATGATAAAAGTTTATTATTCATGCTAGAATTGTATTAACCGGAAACATAATACATGTGTGAATACATAGATAAACAGAGTGTCACTAGTATGCCTCTACTTGACTAGCTCGTTAATCAAAGATGGTTATGTTTCCTAACCATGGACAAAGAGTTGTTATTTGATTAATGGTATCACATCATTAGTTGAATGATCTGATTGACATGACCCATTCCATTAGCTTAGCACCCGATCGTTTAGTATGTTGCTATTGCTTTCTTCATGACTTATACATGTTCCTATGACTATGAGATTATGCAACTCCCGTTTGCCAGAGGAACACTTTGTGTGCTACCAAACGTCACAACGTAACTGGGTGATTATAAAGGAGCTCTACAGGTGTCTCCAAAGGTACATGTTGGGTTGGCGTATTTCGAGATTAGGATTTGTCACTCCGATTGTCGGAGAGGTATCTCTGGGCCCTCTCGGTAATGCACATCACTTAAGCCTTGCAAGCATTGCAACTAATGAGTTAGTTGCGGGATGATGTATTACAGAACGAGTAAAGAGACTTGCCGGTAACGAGATTGAACTAGGTATAGGATACCGACGATTGAATCTCGGGCAAGTAACAAACCGATGACAAAGGGAACAACGTATGTTGTTATGCGGTCTGACCGATAAAATATCTTCATAGAATATGTAGGAACCAATATGGGCATCCAGGTCCCGCTATTGGTTATTGACCGGAGACGTGTCTCGGTCATGTCTACATTGTTCTCGAACCCGTAGGGTCCGCACGCTTAAGGTTTCGATGATAGTTATATTATGAGTTTATGCGTTTTGATGTACCGAAGGTTGTTCGGAGTCCCGGATGTGATCACGGACATGACGAGGAGTCTCGAAATGGTCGAGACATAAATATTGATATATTGGAAGCCTATGTTTGGATATCGGAAGTGTTCCGGGTGAAATCGGGATTTTACCGGATTACCGGGAGGTTACCGGAACCCCCCCGGGAGGTATATGGGCCTTAGTGGGCCTTAGTGGAAGAGAGGAGAGGTGGCCA
>NC_057806.1:450790909-450825161 GCF_018294505.1 Triticum aestivum
GTGAAGAGCAACCCTCTCACTCGGGGGCTTAGCTGCAGTCCAAGCACTCGCCTAAGTTGTAAAAATCCTGCCGAGTGAAGAGCAACCCTCTCACTCGGGGGCTTAGCTGCAGTCCAAGCACTCGCCTAAGTTGTGAAAATCCTACCGAGTGAAGAGCAACCCTCTCACTCGGGGGCTTAGCTGCAGCCCTGTGCTCGCCTAAGTTACAAAAATCCTACCGAGTGAAGAGCAACCCTCTCACTCGGAGGCTTAGCTGCAGCCCTGTGCTCGCCTAAGGTATAAAAATCCTGCCGAGTGGAGAACAACCCTCTCACTCGGAGGGCTTAGCTGCAGCCCAGTGCTCGCCTAAGTGAACCAAAGAATAGGTCGATTATACAAAAGGCGCCTTGCTTTGAACCTGCAAAAGACATTTTGAGCCGAGGGCAATCATATTCAAGCGCCAAATTCAAGTTTGAATCGATATCTAAAGGAACCGAAAGCGCTCAGGCGTCAAGCCTGTTAAGGTTTGTCGGTTACAATTCCACTCGGCATACCGAGGCAAATTTAAAGCGTCGAGCCAGAAGAAGTTTTTACCCCTCCTGTGGAGGGCTGGAAAGTGCAACAAATTCATCAAGGTCAATTCCATCGGCGATCCGAGTGGCAGCTGCAAGGAAAGTCTCCATAAAGGACCTGAAGTCGTGCTTCTTGGTATTGGCCACCCGAAGGGCCGCCAGCTTCTCTTCTCGTGCATCTTTGCAGTGGACTCGGGCCAGACACAGAGCGACATCTGCACCACACCGAGCCGAGGACTTCTTCCACTCTTGCACTCGACCAGGGATCGTGTTCAAGCGGGCCATCAGCGACTCAAGGTCATTCTGAAGTGTCTCCTCAGGCCAGAGCGTCGAGTCGATGCGAGATGTGGCAGCCTTCAGCCTTGCGAGATAGTCCACGACAGCTGCAACACGAGACTCCAGTCGGAAAACATCCATAGCAACTTCATCGTTCACCGGAGAATTGACGGGGTCAAGGTTTGGCTCCAGTCGGCTGGTTTCTTCTTCAAAGTTTTGACAAAATTCTGCAAGGGTGATCACTAAGTCAAGGAGATAGTCGAATGGAAAAAGCCACAATTGGAAATATTTGCCAAACATGGAGATTTACCTTCAAGCATAAGAAACAGCTTCTTGGCAAAGCCACTCAGGAAGGCCTCCAGTTCAGTTTTCTTCTCAGTCAATCTGCTGACTTGGTCGGTCAGGGCAGCTTTGTCAGTTCTCAGTCGACTGACCTCCTTGTTGGAAATCCCAAGAGCAGTTTTCAGATTGGTATTGTCTTGTTCGAGCTTGGTGACTGAAGCTAACTTCTCGTCAGCAAGCTTGATCTTCTCAGCTAGCTCAAGGTCTTTCTTCTGCTGGGCCTCCCTTACCTTACCTACAAGTTACAGCAAGATCAGATGCTGAAACAAGCAAAGGGAAAAGCAGTCGTCAGGGTCTCACCAAACATACCTTCGGTCTCCTCCTTTGCCTTTGTCAGCTTCTCCTGAACCAGCTTCAAGCTCAGCTCGACTTGAGTATGTTTTTGTTCCAGCTCTGAGTAGCGAGCCACAAGATCACAAGAGTTCTGCGAAGAACCAATCGACTAAATGTCAAATATAATTCACTTCCGAGTGAAAAAGGGAAAAACACACGTTTCTAAGACTACAGCCGAATACAAGCATTCGACCGTAGTCTCGGGGACTACACCCAGTGGGTGCACTCAGCGTGCCCCCACTAATCCTGTTGAAGACAAAGTCGACCAGTCGACCTCAAAAAAAAAAGGTGTGCGAGATGCATTCTCTAAGACTGTGATCAACTGCAAGCAGTCGACCACAGTCTCGGGGACTACACCCAGTGGGTGCACTCAGCGTGCCCCCACCGGTTTGCGAAATCCAGTCGACCAGTCGACTGGCAGAAAGATTGACATCATAAAGCCTAAGGCCGACTGCCAGCAGTCGACCTTAGCTTTGGGGACTACACCCAGTGGGTGCACTCAGCGTGCCCCCACCGGTTTGCGAAACCCAGTCGACCAGTCGACTGACAGAAAGGTTGACATCTTAAAGCCCAAGGCCGACTGCCAGCAGTCGACCTTAGCCTTGGGGACTACACCCAGCGGGTGCACTTAGCGTGCCCCCGCTAACACGGAGTGTATTCGACACACCCACTGGGTGATTACTATAAATTCCGGAAAAGAAAAGTTTTTGGTAGCATATCCAACAGAACAAACAGCGGTCGACTGACCTGGACATTGCTTTGGAGGGCAGAGCTGGCGTCATAAGCTGCCTGGCTCGCGTCTCGGATGGTCTTCAGCTGCTCCATCATGAGTCCCGCCTGGCGTATTGCCTCCTTCGCTGCACCAGCTTGGTCCTCTGGGACGTGGTGAGTCGTGAAGAGGGAGGGCTGCTGAGCACTCGTCAGTGGATTTGCGAAGGACACCGTGTGTCGAGTGGTGTTCCCTTCCTCCACAGTCAGAGTCTCAGGCGCCGTCACATCCTGAGGCACCTCACTGGCGGGCGTTTTCCGACTCTTCCTGCGTGCCAGTGGTTCTTCATCCTCGTCGTCGTCAGGGAGATTGATAACAGTATGGGGCGGAGCTGCGAAGAAGAATCGGGATCAGAGGTCGCGAGTCAGTCGACTAAAAACGGTGTTAAGAATACAATACCTGGGTTCGAAGTTGCCGCATCCTCCATCTCGTGATCATCGGCCCGGGCCGAGGTCTCAGAAGTAGCAGCACTGCAACTCCAAAGGATCAATCGACTAACTTCAGCGTCGACCAGAAATAAAGTTCACACGGAATGAGAAAATATGAGCAGCACGGTTACCCTGATATGGTAGGGATGGACACCTTCATCTTCGGCAAGAGTTTGATCGGCTTCGACGAGGCCGCCCTGGGCTGCTTCGGCGCCTTTTCAGTCGGCGCTGGAGAGGTGGTCCTAGGGCGTTTGGTCGACTGCGTCGCAACCCCCTTGCCACGTTCAGTCGAAGGGTCGTGGACGAGCTTCGACCGCCTTTTCGAGCGCGGTGGCACGACCTCCTCCTCCTCCTCTTCCTCGTCCTCGACGTCGTCTTCATCATCGACATCATCATCATTGTCGTCATCGTCCTCTGCGACATCCGAGTCCCATTCCTCCTCTTCCTGGCTCTCGCCTCCGCTCGCCTCGCCCTCCTCAGTCGAAGCTTGTGCCCCATTGGGCATCGAGTACAGCTCGGTGAGGGCCTAACAAATGCCCAGACAATGATCAGTCGACCAGTCGAAAGAGCAAACAGAGATGAATGCGACAAGAATGCAGTGGAGAGCAGGGCAAGTGTACCTTATATGGATCACTGTTGTGGTCGAGTGGAGGAATCCGTCTGGCTCCGCGTGGGTTGTCCTTGTTTCCGGTGACGGCCGCCATCCATCTTTCCAGAGTGACATCGTCGACTGCTTCTGGATGGACTCTGGTCTCGTCTTCGGTCCCACAGTACAACCACATGCAGTGGCTCCGGAACTGGAGAGGCTGGATGCGACGCCTGAGGAAAACCTCCAAGAGGTCCATGCCTGTCACTCCCTCCCGAACCAACTGCACCACGCGCTCCATCAACATCTTCACGTCGGCTCTCTCCTCCGGAATCAGCTTCAGAGGGGAAGGCTTGCTCACTCGGTCCATGGTGAACGGAGGGAGTCCACTCGACTGCCCTGGCGTCGACTGGACCTGGCAGTAGAACCAAGTCGACTGCCAGCCTCTAACGGACTCGGGAAAGGTCATGGGCGGGAAGGTGCTCTTATTTCTCACCTGAATCCCCAGGCCCCCGCACATTTGGACGACTCGGGTTCTCTCATCACCGGGGCTCGCCTTCTTCACGGTCTGAGATCGACACGTGAATATATGTTTGAACAAACCCCAGTGCGGTCGACAGCCCAAGAAACCCTCACACATGGACACGAACGCAGCAAGATAGGCAATGGAGTTTGGGGTAAAGTGGTGGAGCTGCGCTCCGAAGAAATTCAAAAAGCCACGGAAGAAAATACTTGGCGGCAAGGAAAACCCACGATCAACATGAGTGGCCAAAAGCACACACTCACCCTCTTCTGGCTGTGGCTGCCACTCCTTCCCCGGCAACCTCGCAGCTCCGTGAGGGATCAAGCCCTCGTTGGCCATGTCGAGGAGGTCCTTCTCTGTGATGGTCGACTGGATCCAGTCTCCTTGGACCCAGCCCTTCGGCAGGCGAGATCTGGACGAGGACCCTCCGCGGCTGGTGGATCTCCCCTTTGCCTTCTCCGACGCCGACGCCTTCTTGGCGCGCTCCAGCGCCGCCGTCTTCTCCTTGGCCATGATCGCCGGAGAGATGCGCGAAGGGAGGTGATGCGGGGGCGAGAGCGAGCACGCTGAGCAGGGAGGAAGGAAGCAGAGAGAGGGGGAGAATGCTAAGGCGCAGCACAGAAATCCTCGCCGGGCTCATTTATAAGGTCCCTTCCGAGTGGATGACAGGTGGGCCCGGTCGATCTAATCATATTTGGAACAGTTATGCAGACGGGATACGTGGCGAAAAAGGCGGCGCGGAGATCGAGGCGTCCATGCCCCGTTCCATCCGAACGCCGCGGTCCGCCCCGCTTCGCGCGCGCCCCAAAATTTCGCATCCCGCGGAATCCGCGAGCAACAAATCAGTCTGTCAGGCGCGGTGTTTCCGGCGATCCGTCGCTCGGAGATCGTCGAAGCCTGAAAGATCACTCGACGCAAAAACAGAATGGATCAAGTCGACTGAAGGCAAGTTGTTTCCTGTCGACAAAGGGATTCTTTGGTCCAGAACAGCGCACAACCGGAGCACAAAGATTAATCAGAAACGACATCAACTCCTTCTTCACTCGAAGCCTCAATCCATTCGGGGGCTAATGATGGGGTTATGTACCTAGGGTAGGGTCATGGACCTGATCCAAGTAACTTACCCCAGGACATCCTTAGAAGAGGTCGCCTTCCAGTCGACCAACGAGGATTCACTCGACTGGCCTGAAGGACTCGACCACGAAGACTCACTCGACCATCAGGAGGTCAAGAGGCACTCTGCACTGCAACGGCCTGTAATCAAGTAGACTTTATGATAGTAAAGGCACTTTATGTGGGGCGTTACCAGTAACGCCCCAGACTTAACTCACCTTGAACCCTCTCCTACGTGGGCTGGCTGGGGGTCCTGGCCACTCTATATAAGCCACCCTCCTCCACAGGCAGAGGGGTTCGGCACCTTGTAATTCATACATTCATAATCCACTCGACCGCCTCCGGGCTCCGAGACGTAGGGCTGTTACTTCTTCCGAGAAGGGCCTGAACTCGTACATCCTTCGTGCTTACAACCTCTCCATAGCTAGGACCTTGCCTCTCCATACCTACCCCCCACTCTACTGTCAGGCTTAGAACCACGACAGGCGGTAAATTAAGATCATGTATTTCTTCAATAGGAGGTAAGTTCTTAACATCTTAAACTTTAATGCCCTTTTATTTCATGGATTTCTTTACCTCTTGCATATCTACAGGACTGAGAAATAGAATACCCCTTTTCTTCGGAGTTGGTTTAGGAATAGGCTCAGGAGTTGGCTCGGGAAGTGTCCAATTATTTTCAGTTGTCAACGTATTATTCAATAGAATTTTAGCTTCATCCGGTGTTCTTTCCCTGAAAACAGAACCAGCACAACTATCTAGGTAATCTCTGGAAGCATTGGTTAGTCCATTATAAAAGATATCAAGTATTTCATTTTTCTTAAGAGGATGATCAGGAAAAGCATTAAGTAATTGGAGAAGCCTCCCCCAAACTTGTGGGAGACTCTCTTCTTCAATTTGCACAAAATTATATATATCCCTTAAGGCAGCTTGTTTCTTAGGAGCAGGGAAATATTTAGCAGAGAAGTAATAAATCATATCCTGGGGACTACGCACACAACCAGGATCAAGGGAATTAAACCATATCTTAGCATCACCCTTTAATGAGAATGGAAATATTTTAAGGATATAAAAGTAGCGAGTTATCTCATCATTAGTGAACAGGGTGGCTATATCATTTAATTTAGTAAGATGTGCCACAACAGTTTCAGATTCATAGCCATAAAAAGGATCAGATTCAACCAAAGTAATTATATTAGAATCAATAGAGAATTCACAATCCTTATCAGTAACACAGATAGGTGAAGTAGCAAAAGCGGGGTCAGGTTTCATTCTAGCATTAAGGGATTGCTGCTTCCATTTAGCTAATAACCTCTTTAGATCATATCTATCATTGCAAGCTAAAATAGCTCTAGTAGCTTCTTCATCCATAACATAACCCTCAAGAACAACAGGCAATTCATATTCATTAGGGGGGGAGTCTTCATCATCACTTTCATTAATATTATCAGTTTCAATAATTTCATTCTCTCTAGCCCTAGCAAGTTGTTCATCAAGAAATTCACCAAGTGGCATAGTAGTATCAAGCATAGAAGTAGTTTCATCATAAGTATTATGCGTAGCAGAAGTGGCATCATCAATAACATGCGACATATCAGAATCAATAGGAGAAGCAGGTTTAGGTGGCGCAAGCTTACTCAAAACAGAAGGTGAATCAAGGTGCAGAGCTAGATGGCAGTTCCTTACCTCCCCTCATAGTTGAGGGATAAATCTTGGTTCTTGGATCTTTCAAGTTCTTCATAATGATAAGCAGATATAAATCCAAGTGACTCAAAGAATAGAACTATGCTCCCCGGCAACGGCGCTAGAAAATAGTCTTGATAACCCACAAGTATAGGGGATCGCAACAGTTTTAGAGGGTAGAGTATTCAACCCAAATTTATTGATTCGACACAAGGGAACCAAAGAATATTCTCAAGTATTAGCAGCTGAGTTGTCAATTCAACCACAGCTAGAAACTTAATATCTGCAGCAAAGTATTTAGTAGCAAAGTAATATGATAGTAGTGGTAATAGTAGCAAAAGGTAATGGTAGCAAAAGTAGTGTTTTTGGTATTTTGTAGTGATGATAGCAATAGCAACGAAAAAGTAAATAAGCGAAGAACAATATATGGAAAGCTCGCAGGCAATGGATCGGTGATAGAGAATTATGTCGGATGCGGTTCATCATGTAACAGTCATAACCTAGGGTGACACAGAACTAGCTCCAATTCATCAATGTAATGTAGGCATGTATTCTGAATATAGCCATACGTGCTTATGAAAAAGAACTTGCATGACATCTTTTGTCCTACCCTCCCGTGGCAGCGGGGTCCTATCGAAAACTAAGGGATATTAAGGCCTCCTTTTAATAGAGTACCGGACCAAAGCATTAACACATAGTTAATACATGAACTCCTCAAACTACGGTCATCACCGGGAGTGGTCCCGGTTATTGTCACTACGGGGTTGCAAGATCATAACACATAGTAGGTGACTATAGACTTGCAAGATAGGATCAAGAACTCTCATATATTGATGAAAACATAATAGGTTCATATCTGAAATCATGGCACTCGGGCCCTAATGACAAGCATTAACCATAGCAAAGTCATAGCAACATCAATCTCAGAACATAGTGGATACTGGGGATCAAACCCCAACAAAACTAACTCGATTACATGATAAATCGTATCCAACCCATCACCATCCAGCAAACCTACGACTCACGCACGACGGTGAGCATCATGAAATTGGTGATGGAGGAAGGTTGATGATGACGATGGCGACGGATTCCCCTCTTCGGAGCCCCGAACGGACTCCAGATCAGCCCTCCCGAGAGGTTTTAGGGCTTGGCGGCGGCTCTGTATCGTAAAACGCGATGAATCCTTCTTCTTGATTTTTTTCTCTCCGAACACGAATATATAGAGTTGGAGTTGAGGTCGGAGGAGCTCCAGGGGGCCCACGAGGTAGGGGGCGCGCCCCCACCCTCGTGGCTAGGGTGTGGGCCCCCTGGCCTTGATCTTTTGCCAGTATTTTTTATTATTTCCAAAAATACGCTCCATGGAGTTTCAGGTCATTCCGAGAACTTTTGTTTCTGCACATAAATAACACCATGACAATTCTCCTGAAAACAGCGTCAGTCCGAGTTAGTTCCATTCAAATCATGCAAGTTAGAATCCAAAACAAGGGCAAAAGTGTTTGGAAAAGTAGATACGACGGAGACGTATCACTTACCGGTGACTCTCTCATGAGCATAATGAGATCTAGCCATAAACAGCATGTAGGGCTATTACCGAATGATGTTTCCCGGGGCCCGAAGTTGTCTAAATCCTTGTCTTGTGTTGCGTCTCTCGATTCGCTCAACCCCTCTCAAGATACTACAAAGATGCGTTGGCCTCACGACTAAGTCCTCACACTAGGACATCTGCTGTGACAATTCCACGACCGCGTCCACCACATCGGACCTGGCCCATGCTAGCCCAACCCACATATATTCATCGACATCCCCTCCTCGGACCAAACCCAAGGCACTCCACTCGACTCCACCACCTAAGCTCCCGTTTGGTGATCTCTGGCTTTCTCCGGCATGGCGGGCAGCGGATCCGATGACAACCAGCACAGATCCGTCAACTGGGGTGTCGCCCATGCGGTTTGGAGGAGCCAATGGTCGTCCGCATTGCACTCTGACGCTCCTGGGAGGACAGCGCTGGCCCGATGGCTGGCTCTGTTCGGCGCGAGTCGATTGCGTTGGTGCATCGGGCACTTGGATCCTCCAGGCTAGATCGTCGCAGTCCTCCTGGGAGCCCATTCAATCTCCTTTTTCCCATCATCGGCCCGTGGGAGTATGAGTTCTACCGAGACCGGTGTGCCCGCCATGAGAAGGAGAGGATGAGGGAAACTGAGGCCCGCCTCGCTGCCGACATGGCGGCGGCAGCTGATGCGGCGGCGCTAGCGGCCGCAAAGGACGAAAACATCCGTGCCTACATTGTAAAGAAACGTCAGCGGAGGAACACGCGCGCCCTCGCCCGAGAGCAGAATCGGGCGGTTCCGTGCCATGGCCGGACGGCCCCCAAGGAGGAGAAGGAGAACAACGACGGGTCGCACAACTTCGGCGACGAGCAGATCCGGCTCGATCCGTACTGCGTCTTCGACCACTACTTCCACAAGAAGGACGACAAGGGCGCCGGGAAGGGCAAGGGCGGCCATGGATGATCTTCTCCATAGCTAGCATGTATGTTAAACATGCCAAATTTTGGTAGTCCGATGGCATATTCTGATGTAGTAGTCGGACAATGTGTGTAATAAACCGTTTACATAGTTGCATGAGTTTGTATGGATTTGAGGTATTGCTAATTGAAGTATTGGTTGTGAGAAGTGAAATTTAAGGTGTGACTAGGCAATGCTAGCAGACGCGTCCGTGAGTGTTTTTTTTGCATCGTAATACATGTCTCATTTATATCATAAGGATCATAGTATAAGTCTCGTACACACCGACCTGACAAAACTGATTGCTAGCCTCTTGATGTCTACTACACAACCTTCTTCTTGTAGACGTTGTTGGGCCTCCAAGTGCAGAGGTTTGTAGGACAGTAGCAAATTTCCCTCAAGTGGATGACCTAAGGTTTATCAATCCGTAGGAGGCGTAGGATGAAGATGGTCTCTCTCAAGCAACCCTGCAACCAAATAACAAAGAGTCTCTTGTGTCCCCAACACACCCCATACAATGGTAAATTGTATAGGTGCACTAGTTTGGCAAAGAGATGGTGATACAAGTGGTATATGGATAATAGATATGGGTATTTGTAATCTGAAATTATAAAAACAGCAAGGTAACTAATGATAAAAGTGAGCGTAAACGGTATTGCAATGCGTTGAAATAAGGCCTAGGGTTCATACTTTCGCTAGTGTAAGTCCTCTCAACAATACTAACATAATTGGATCATAAAATTATCCCTCAACATGCAACAAAGAGTCACTCCAAAGTCACTAATAGCGGAGAACAAACGAAGAGATTATGGTAGGGTATGAAACCACCTCAAAGTTATTCTTTCCAATCAATCCGTTGGGCTATTCCTATAAGTGTCACAAACAGCCCTAGAGTTCGTACTAGAATAACACCTTAAGATACAAATCAACCAAAACCCTAATGTCACCTAGATACTCCAATGTCACCTCAAGTATCTGTGGGTATGATTATATGATATGCATCACACAATCTCAGATTCATCTATTCAACCAAAACATAGAACCTCAAAGAGTGCCCCAAAGTTTCTACCGGAGAATCACGACGAAAACATGTGCTAACCCCTATGCATAGGTTCATGGGTGGAACCCGCAAGTTGGTCACCAAAACATACATCAAGTGGTACGTGGTATCCCATTGTCACCACAGATATCCACGGCAAGACATACATCAAGTGTTCTCAAATCTTTAAAGACTCAATCCAATAAGATTACTTCAAAGGGGGAACTCAATTCATTACTAGAGAGAAGAGGGGGAGGAGAAACATAAGATCCAACTATAATAGCAAAGCTCGCGATACATCAAGATCGTGCCAAAGAGAGAGATCAAACACATAGCTACTGGTAGATACCCTCAGCCCCAAGGGAGAACAACTCCCTCCTCGTCATGGAGAGCACCGGGATGATGAATATGACCACCGGAGAAGGATTGCCCCCTCCTACAGGGTGCCGGAATGGCTCTAGATTGGTTTTCGATGGCTACGGAGGCTTCTGGAGACGGAACTCCCGATCTATTGTTCGTTCTGGAAGTTTTAGGGTATATGGAGTTATATAGGCAGAAGAAGCACGTCAGGGGAGCCACGAGGGCCCCACGAGGCAGGGATCGTAGTAGAAATTTAAAATTTTCTACGCATCACCAAGATCAATCTATGGAATAATCTAGCAACGAGGGGAAGGGGAGTGCATCTACATACCCTTGTAGATCGCTAAGCGGAAGCGTTGCAAGAACGCGGATGAAGGAGTCGTACTTGCAGCGATTCAGATCGCGGTTGATTCCGATCTAAGCGCCGAACAACGACGCCTCCGCGTTCAACACACGTGCAGCCCGGTGACGTCTCCCACGCCTTGTTCCAGCAAGGGGAGAAGGAGAGGTTGGGGAAGACTCCATCCAGCAGCAGCACGATGGCGTGGTGGTGAAGGAGGAGCGTGGCAATCGTCCAGGGCTTCGCCAAGCACCGCGGGAGAAGAGGAGGACTTGGGAGGAGGGGAGGGCTGCGCCAGAACTTGGATGCGGTTGCTCTCCCACCCCCCACATATATATAGGGGCAAGGGAGAGGGGGGCCGGCCCCCTCAGATCCAATCTGAGGAGGGGGCGGCGGCCAGGGGGGTTGCCTTGCCCCCCAAGGCAAGGGGGCGCCCCCCTTTAGGGTTCCCCCAAACCCTAGGCGCATGGGCCCTAGGGGGGAGGTGCCCAGCCCACTAAGGGGCTGGTCCCTCTCCACACACAGCCCATAGGGCCCTCCGGGGCAGGTGGACCCTCCCGGTGGACCCCCGGAACCCCTTCGGTGGTCCCGGTACAATATCGGCAACCCCCTGAATTATTCCGGTGACCGTATGATGACTTCCCATATATAAATCATTACCTCCGGACCATTCTGGAACTCCTTGTGACGTCCGGGATCTCATCCGGGACTCCGAACAACATTCGGTAACCACGTACATCTATTCCCTATAACCCTAGCGTCATCGAACCTTAAGTGTGTAGACCCTACGGGCTCGGGAGTCATGCAGACATGGCCGAGACAACTCTCTGGTCAATAACCAACAGCGGGATCTAGATACCCATGTTGGTTCCCACATGCTCCACGATGATCTCATCGGATGAACCACGATGTCAAGGATTCAATCAATTCCGTATACAATTCCCTTTGTCTATCGGTACGATACTTGCCCGAGATTCGATCGTCGGTATCCCGATACCTTGTTCAATCTCATTACCGGCAAGTCTCTTTACTCGTTCCGTAACACATCATCCCGTGATCAACTCCTTGGTCACATTGTGCACATTATGACGATGTCCTACCGAGTGGGCCCAGAGATACCTCTTCGTTACACGGAGTGACAAATCCCAGTGTCGATTTGCGCCAACCCAATAGACACTTTCGGAGATACCCGTAGTGCACCTTTATAGCCACCCAGTTACATTGTGACGTTTGGCACACACAAAGCACTCCTACGGTATCCGAGAGTTGCACAATCTCATGGTCTAAGGAAATGATACTTGACACTAGAAAAGCTTTAACATACGAACTACACGATCTTGTGCTAGGCTTAGGATTGGGTCTTGTCCATCACATCATTCTCCTAATGATGTGATCCCGTTATCAACGACATCCAATGTCCATGGTCAGGAAACCGTAACCATCTATTGATCAACGAGCTAGTCAACTAGAGGCTTACTAGGGACATGGTGTTGTCTATGTATCCACACATGTATCTGAGTTTCCTATCAATACAATTCTAGCATGGATAATAAATGATTATCATGAGGAATGAAATATAATATAATAATAAATAATTTATTATTGCCTCTAGGGCATATTTCCAACAGTCTCCCACTTGCACTAGAGTCAATAATCTAGTTCACATCGCCATGTGATTAACACTCACAGGTCACATCGCCATGTGACCAACATCCAAAGAGTTTACTAGACTCAATAATCTAGTTCACATCACTATGCAATTAACACTCAATGAGTTCTGGGTTTGATCATGTTATGTTTGTGAGAGAGGTTGTAGTCAACGGGTGTGCAATATTCACATCCCTATGTATTTCGCAAAACTATATGTCATATTGTAGATGCTGCTACCACGTTCCACTTGGAGCTATTCCAAATTGTTGCTCCATTATACGTATCCGGTATCTCTACTCAGAGCTATCCGGATAGGTGTTAAGCTTGCATCGACGTAACTTTTTACGTCGAACTCTTTATCACCTCCATAACCGAGAAACATTTCCTTATTCCTCTAAGGATAATTTTGACCGCTATCTGGTGATCCACTCCTAGATCACCTTTGTACCCCCTTGCCAGACATGTGGTAAGGTACACATCTGGTGCGGTACTTAGCATGGCATACCGTATAGAGCCTATGAAAAAAGCATAGGGGACGACCTTCGTCCTTCCTCTTTCTCCTGTCGTGGTCAAGCTTCGAGTCTTACTCAACTTCACACCTTACAACTCAGGTAAGAACCCCTTCTTTGACTGATCTATTTTGAACTCCTTCAAAACATGTCAAGGTGTGCATTCTTTGAAAGTATCATCAGGCGTTTTGATCTATCTCTATAGATGTTGATGCCCAATATGTAAGCAGCTTTATCCAGGTCTTCCTTTGAAAATCACTCTTCAAAAAACCGTTTATGCTTTCCAGAATTTCTACATTATTTCGAATCAACAATATGTCATCCACATATACTTATCAGAAATGTTGTAGTGCTCCCACTCACTTTCTTGTAAATACAAGTTTCTAGCAAACATTGTATAAACCTAAAAGCTTTGATCACTCTATCAAAGCATATATTCTGACTCCAAGATGCTTGCTCTAGTCCATAGACGGATCTCTGGAGCTAGCATACCTTTTAGCATCCTTAGGATCGACAAAACTTTGATTGTATCACATACAACTCTTTCTTACGAAAACTAGTAAGAAAACTTGTTTTTGACATCCATCTGTCAGATTTCATAATCGAAAAATACAGCTAATGCTAACATGATTCCGACGGACTTAAGCATCGCTACGGGTGAGAAATTTTCATCGTAGTCAACTCCTTGAACTTGTGAAAAGACTCTTTCCCATAAGTCGAGCTCCATAGACGGTAACATTACCGCCCACGTCCGTCTTCTTCTTAAAGATCCATTTATCTCAATGGCTTGCTGATCATCGGGCAAGTCCACCAAAGTCCATACTTTATTCTAATACATGGATCCTATCTCGGATGTCATGGCTTCTAACCATTTGTCAGAATACGGGCCCACCATCGCTTCTCCATAGCTCGTAGGTTCATTGTTGTCTAACAACATGATATCTAAGACGGGATTACCGTACCACTCAGGAGTAGTACATATCCTTGTCGACCTACGAGGTTCGGTAGCAACTTGATCCGAAGCTTCATGATCACTATCATTAACTTCCTATTCAATAGACGTAGACGCCACAGAAAACATCTTTCTGTGTTGCATCACTCTCTGGTTGAAGTAAAGGTTCGACAACCTCATCAAGTTATATCTTCCTCCCACTCAATTCTTTCGAGAGAAACTCCTTCTCGAGAAAGAACCCGTTGTTACGACAAACAATTTGCCCTCGGATCTGAGATAGAAGGTATACCCAACTGTCACCTTTGGGTATCCTAGGAAGATGTGTTTGTCCACTTTTGGGTTCGAGCTTCTCCGGCTGAAGCCTTAAGCATCGCAGCCCCAAACATTAAGAAACGACAACTTTGGTTTCTTGCCAAACCATATTCATACGACGTCGTCTCAACGGACTTAGATGGTGTCCTATCTAAAGTGAATGCAGCTGTCTCTAACGCATATCCTCAAAATGAAAACGGTAGATCGGTAAGAGACATCATAGATCGCACCATATCTCATAAGGTTCAATTACGACGTCCGTACACACCATTACCCTATGGTGTTCCAGGTGGCTTCAACTGTGAAACAATTCCACAATGTCTTAAGTGATTGCCAAACTCATAACTCAGAAATTCTCATCGATCAGATCGTAGGAATTTGATCTTCTTGTTATGATGGTTCTTAACTTCACTCTGAAATCACTTGAACTTTTCAAATGTTTCAGACTTGTGCTTCATTAAGTAAATATGCCTATATCTACTCAAATCTTCAGTGAAGATGAGAAAATAGCGATATCCACCGCACGCTTCAATTCTCATTGGATCACACGCATCAGCATGTATGATTTCCAACAAGTCACTTGCCTGTTTTATTTTACCTGAAAACGGGGTCTTAGTCATCCTGCCCATGAGGCATGGCTCGCATGTGTCAAGCGATTCAAAATCAAGTGACTCCAAACATCCATCAACATGGAGTTTCTTCATGCATCTTACGCCAATATGACCTAAGCGGCAGTGCCACAAGAAAATGGTACTATCATTATTAACTCTACATCTTTTAGCATGAACATGTGTATTACCATGACCGAGATTCAATGAACCATTCACATAGGGTGCATGACCATGAAAGGTATTATTCATGTAAACAAAATAACCATTATTCTCTAACTTAAATGAATAACCATATTGCAATGAACATGATCTAATCATATTCATGCTCAACGTAGACACCTGATAACATTTATCTAGGTTCAATACTAATCCCGAAGGCAGATGGAGCGTGCGATGGTGATCTCATCAACTTTGGAAACACTTCCAACACACATCGTCACCTCGCCCCTAGCCAGGCTCCGTTTAGTCCGTAGCTTTTGCTTCAAGTCACCAATAATAGCAACTGAACCGGTATCCAATACCTAGGTGCTACCAGGAGTACTAGTGAGGTACACATTAATTACACGTATATACTTTGTTGAAGTTGCCAGCCTTCTTATCTACCATGCATTTGGGATAATTCCGCTACCGGTGACCGTTCCCCTTACAATAGAAGCACTTAGTCTCGGGTTTGGGTTCAACCTTGGGTTCCTTCACTGGAGCGGCAACTGGTTTGCCATCCATGAAGTTTCCCTTCTAGCCCTTACCCTTCTTGAAACTAGTGGTCTTGTTAAGCCATCAACACTTGATGCTCCTTCTTGATTTCTACCTTTTGCGGTCTTAAGCACCGCGAACAGCTCCGGGATCAACTCCATCCCTTGCATGTCATAGTTCATCATGAAGATCTAGTAGCTTAGTGATAGTGGCTAGAGAACACTATCAATCACTATCTTATCTGGAAGTTTAACTCCCACTTGATTTAAGTGATTGTAGCACTCAGACATTCTGAGCACATGCTCACTAGCTAAGCTATTCTCCTCCATCTTGTTGGCAAAAGAATTTGTCAGAGGTCTCATACCTGTCAACACAGGCATGAGCCTGAAATCCCAATTTCAGCTCTTGGAACATCTCATATGTCTTATGGCGTTCAAAACGTCATTGGAATCCCGATTCTAAGCCGTAAAGTATGGTGCACTAAACTATCAAGTAGTCATCAGGATGTGTCTGTCAGGTGTTCACAACATCCACAGACGATGTTGTAGGGGTTTGCACATCGAGCGGTGCATCAAAGACGTAAGCCTTCTGTGTAGAAGTGAGGACACTCCTCGGACTACGGACCCAGTTCGCATCATTGCTTACAATATCTTTCAACTTGGTCTTTCTCTAGGAACGTATTGAAACAGGGAGCTACAACGTGAGCTATTTATCTAAAACATATTTGCAAAGATAATTTAGACTATGTTCATGATAATTAAGTTCATCTAATCAAATTATTTAATGAACTCCCACTCAGATAGACATCCCTCTAGTCATCTAAGTGAAACATGATCCGAGTCAACTAGGCCATGTCCGATCATCATGTGAGACGGACTAGTCAACATCGGTGAACATCTTCATGTTGATCGTATCTTCTATACGACTCATGCTCGACCTTTCGGTCTTCCGTGTTCCGAGGCCATGTCTGTATATGCTAGGCTCGTCAAGTCAACCTAAGTGTATTGCGTGTGTAAATCTAGCTTACACCCGTTGTATTCGAACGTTAGAATCTATCACACCCGATCATCACGTGGTGCTTCAAAACAACGAACCATCGCAATGGTTCATAGTTAGGGGGAACACTTTCTTGAAATTATTACGAGGGATCATCTTATTTAAGCTACCGTTGTTCTAAGCAAATAAGATGTAAAACATGATAAACATCACATGCAATCAAATAGTGACATGATATGGCCAATATCATTTGCTCCTTTTGATCTCCATCTTCGGGGCTCCATGATCATTGTTGTCACTGGCATGCCACCATGATCTCCATCATCGTGTCTTCTTGAAGTTGTCTCGTCATCTATTACTTCTACTACTATGGCTAACGCTTTAGCAATAAAGTAAAGTAATTACATGATGTTTATGTTGACACGTAGGTCATAAATAAAGACAACTCCTATGGCTCCTGCCGGTTGTCATACTCATCGACATGCAAGTCGTGATTCCTATTACAAGAACATGATCAATCTCATACATCACATATATCATTCATCACATCCTTTTGGCCGTATCACATCACACGACACATGCTGCAAAAACAAGTTAGACGTCCTCTAATTGTTGTTGCAAGTTTTTACGTGGCTGCAATAGGTTTCTAGCAAGAACGTTTCTTACCTACGCCAAAACCACAACGTGATATGCCAATTTCTATTTACCCTTCATAAGGACCCTTTTCATCAAATTCGATCCGACTAAAGTGGGAGAGATAGACACCCGCTAGCCACCTTATGCAACTAGTGCATGTCAGTCGGTGGAACCTGTCTCATGTAAGAGTACGTGTAAGGTCGGTCTGGGCCGCTTCATCCCACGATGCCGCCGAATCAATATAAGACTAGTAACGGCAAGTAAATTGACAAAATCGACGCCCACAACAACTTGTGTTCTACTCGTGCATAGAAACTACGCATAGACCTAGCTCATGATGCCACTATTGGGGATCGTAGCAGAAATTTAAAATTTTCTACGCATCACCAAGATCAATCTATGGAGTAATCTAGCAACGAGGGGAAGGGGAGTGCATCTACATACCCATGTAGATCGCTAAGCGGAAGCGTTGCAAGAACGCGGATGAAGGAGTCGTACTCGCAGCGATTCAGATCGCGGTTGATTCCGACCTAAGCGCCGAACAACGGTGATTCCGCGTTCAACACACGTGCAACCCGGTGACGTCTCCCACGCCTTGATCCAGCAAGGGGAGAAGGAGAGGTTGGGGAAGACTCCATCTAGCAGCAGCACAATGGCGTGGTGGTGAAGGAGGAGCGTGGCAATCCTGCAGGGCTTCGCCAAGCACCGCGGGAGAAGAGGAGGACTTGGGAGGAGGGGAGGGCTGCGCCAGAACTTGGGTGTGGCTGCCCTCCCACCCCCCACATATATATAGGGGCAAGGGAGAGGGGGGGCCCCCTCAGATCCAATCTGGGGCGGCGGCCAGGGGGGTTGCCTTGCCCCCCAAGGCAAGGGGGGCGCCCCCCTTTATGGTTCCCCCAAACCCTAGGCGCATGGGCCCTAGGGGGGGAGGCGTCCAGCCCACTAATGGGCTGGTCCCTCTCCACACACAGCCCATAGGGCCCTCCGGGGCAGGTGGACCCTCTCGGTGGACCCCCGGAACCCCTTCGGTGGTCCCGATACAATACCGGCAACCCCCCGAATTATTCCGGTGACCGTATGATGACTTCCCATATATAAATCTTTACCTCCGGACCATTCCGGAACTCCTCGTGACGTCCGGGATCTCATCCGGGACTCCGAACAACATTCGGTAACCACGTACATCTATTCCCTATAACCCTAGCTGAAGGAAATATGCCCTAGAGGCAATAATAAAGTTATTATTTATTTCCTTATATCATGATAAATGTTTATTATTCATGCTAGAATTGTATTAACCGGAAACATAATACATGTGTGAATACATAGACAAACATAGTGTCACTAGTATGCCTCTACTTTACTAGCTCGTTGATCGAAGATGGTTAAGATTCCTAACCATAGACATGAGTTGTCATTTGATTAACGGGATCACATCATTAGGAGAATGATGTGATTGACTTGACCCATTTCGTTAGCTTAGCACTTGACGTTTAGTTTGTTGCTATTGCTTTCTTCATGACTTATACATGTTCCTATGACTATGAGATTATGCAACTCCCGTTTACCAGAGGAACACTTTGTGTGCTACCAAACGTCACAACATAACTGGGTGATTATAAAGGTGCTTACAGGTGTCTCCGAAGGTACTTGTTGGGTTGGCGTATTTCGAGATTAGGATTTGTCACTCCGATTGTCGGAGAGGTATCTTTGGGCCCTCTCGGTAATGCACATCACATAAGCCTTACAAGCATTGCAACTAATAAGTTAGCTGCGAGATGATGTATTACGGAACGAGTAAAGAGACTTGCCGGTAACAAGATTGAACTAGGTATTGAGATACCGGCGATCAAATCTCGGGCAAGTAACATACTGATGACAAAGGGAACAACGTATGTTGTTATGCGGTCTGACCGATAAAAGATCTTCGTAGAATATGTAGGAGCCCATATGAGCATCCAGGTTCCGCTATTGGTTATTGACCGGAGACGTGTCTTGGTCATGTCTACATTGTTCTCGAACCCGTAGGGTCCGCACGATTAACATTACGATGACAGTTTCATTATGAGTTTATATATTTTGATGTACCGAAGGTTGTTCGGAGTCCCGGATATGATCATGATGAACCAATTAGTGAGGAAGCTAATGATAATGATCATGAAACTTCAGATCAAGTTACTACCGAACCTCGTAGATCAACCAGAGTAAGATCCGCACCATAGTGGTACGGTAATCCTGTTCTGGAAGTCATGCTACTAGATCATGATGAACCTACGAACTATGAAGAAGCGATGGTGAGCCCAGATTCCGCAAAATGGCTAGAAGCCATGAAATCTGAGATGGGATCCATGTATGAGAACAAAGTGTGGATTTGGTTGACTTGCCCGTTGATCGGCAAGCAATTGAGAATAAATGGATCTTCAAGAAGAAGACTGACGCTGACGGTAATGTTACTGTCTATAAAGCTCGACTTGTTGCAAAAGGTTTTCGATAAGTTCAAGGGATTGACTACGATGAGACCTTCTCACCTGTAGCGATGCTTAAGTCTGTCTGAATCATGTTAGCAATTGCCTCATTTTATGATTACGAAATTTGGCAAATGGATGTCAAAACTGCATTCCTGGATGGATTTCTGGAAGAAGAGTTGTATATGATGCAACCAGAAGGTTTTGTCGATTCAAAGGGAGCTAACAAAGTGTGCAAGCTCCAGCGATCCATTTATGGACTGGTGCAAGCCTCTCGGAGTTGGAATAAACGCTTTGATAGTGTGATCAAAGCATTTGGTTTTGTACAGACTTTTGGAGAAGCCTGTATTTACAAGAAAGTGAGTGGGAGCTCTGTAGCATTTCTGATATTATATGTGGATGACATATTATTGATTGGAAATAATATAGAATTTCTGGATAGCATAAAGGGATACTTGAATAAGAGTTTTTCAATGAAAGACCTCGGTGAAGCTGCTTACATATTGGGCATTAAGATCTATAAAGATAGATCAAGACGCTTAATTGGACTTTCACAAAGCACATACCTTGACAAGGTTTTGAAAAGGTTCAAAATGGATCAAGCAAAGAAAGGGTTCTTGCCTGTGTTACAAGGTGTGAAGTTGAGTAAGACTCAATGTCCGACCACCGCAGAAGATAGAGAGAAAATGAAAGATGTTCCCTATGCTTCAGCCATAGGCTCTATCATGTATGCAATGTTGTGTACCAGATCTGATGTGTGCCTTGCTATAAGTCTAGCAGGGACGTACCAAAGTAATCCAGGAGTGGATCTGGACAGCGGTCAAGAACATCCTAAAATACCTAAAAAGGACTAAGGATATGTTTCTCGTATATGGAGGTGACAAAGAGCTCATCGTAAATGGTTACGTTGATGCAAGCTTTGACACTGATCCGGACGATTCTAAATCGCAAACCGGATACGTATTTTTACTAAACGGAGGAGCTGTCAGTTGGTGCAGTTCAAAACAAAGCGCCATGGCGGGATCTACATGTGAAGCAGAGTACATAGCTGCTTCGGAAGCAGCAAATGAAGGAGTCTGGATGAAGGAGTTCATATCCGATCTAGGTGTCATACCTAGTGCATCGGGTCCAATGAAAATCTTTTGTGACAATACTGGTGCAATTGCCTTGGCAAAGGAATCCAGATTTCACAAGAGAACCAAGCACATCAAGAGACGCTTCAATTCCATTCGGGATTTAGTCCAAGTGGGAGACATAGAAATTTGCAAGATACATACGGATCTGAATGTTGCAGACCCGCTGACTAAGCCTCTTCCACGAGCAAAACATGATCAGCACCAAGACTCCATGGGTGTTAGAATCATTACTGTGTAATCTAGATTATTGACTCTAGTGCAAGTGGGAGACTAAAGAAAATATGCCCTAGAGGCAATAATAAAGTTATTGTTTATTTCCTTATATCATGATAAATGTTTATTATTCATGCTAGAATTGTATTAACCGGAAACATAATACATGTGTGAATACATAGACAAACATAGTGTCACTAGTATGCCTCTACTTGACTAGCTCGTTGATCGAAGATGGTTAAGTTTCCTAACCATAGACATGAGTTGTCATTTGATTAACGTGATCACATCATTAGGAGAATGATGTGATTGACTTGACCCATTTCGTTAGCTTAGCACTTGATCATTTAGTTTGTTGCTATTGCTTTCTTCATGACTTATACATGTTCCTATGACTATGAGATTATGCAACTCCCGTTTACCGGAGGAACACTTTGTGTGCTACCAAACGTCACAACGTAACTGGGTGATTATAAAGGTGCTCTACAGGTGTCTCCGAAGGTACTTGTTGGGTTGGCGTATTTCGAGATTAGGATTTGTCACTCCGATTGTCGGAGAGGTATCTCTAGGCCCTCTCGGTAATGCACATCACATAAGCATTGCAACTAATAAGTTAGCTGCGAGATGATGTATTACGAAACGAGTAAAGAGACTTGCCGGTAACGAGATTGAACTAGGTATTGAGATACCGACGATCAAATCTCGGGCAAGTAACATACTGATGACAAAGGGAACAACGTATGTTGTTATGCGCTCTGAACGATAAAAGATCTTCATAGAATATGTAGGAGCCAATATGAGCATCCAGGTTCCGCTATTGGTTATTGATCGGAGACGTGTCTCGGTCATGTCTACATTGTTCTCGAACCAGTAGGGTCCGCACGCTTAACGTTACGATGACAGTTTCATTATGAGTTTATATATTTTGATGTACCGAAGGTTGTTCGGAGTCCCGGATATGATCACGGACATGACGAGGAGTCTCGAAATGGTCGAGACATAAAGATTGATATATTGGGCGGCTATATTCGGACACCGGAAGTGTTTCGGGTGATTTTGGAGAAAATCGGAGTGCCGGAAGGGTTACCGGAACCCCCCGGGGAAGTATTGGGCCTTAGTGGGCCTGAGGGGAGAGAGAGGGCATCAACCCAGGAGGTGGCGCGCCCCCTCCCATGGGGAGGCCGAATTGGACTAGGGGAGGGGGGCGCGGCCCCTCTTTCCCTCTCCCTCTCTTTCCTTCCCCCTTCTCTCTTCCTAGTTGGACTAGGAAAGGGGAGTCCTACTCCTACTAGGAGGAGGACTCCCCCCTCCTTGGCGCGCCCCAAGGGCCGGCCGGCCTCTCCCCCTTGCTCCTTTATATACAGGGGCAGGGGGGCACCTCTAGACACACAAGTTCATCTTGGTGATCGTTCTCTTAGCCGTGTGCGGTGCCCCCCTCCACCATAATCCTCGATAATATTGTAGCGGTGCTTAGGTGAAGCCCTGCGATGGTAGAACATCAAGATCGTCACCACGCCGTCGTGCTGACGGAACTCTTCCCCGACACTTTGCTGGATCGGAGTCCGGGGATCGTCATCGAGCTGAACGTGTGCTAGAACTCGGAGGTGCCGTAGTTTCGGTGCTTGATCGGTCGGGCCGTGAAGACGTACGACTACATCAACCGCGTTGTGCTAACGCTTCCGCTTCCGGTCTACGAGGGTATGTAGACAACACTCTCCCCTCTCGTTGTTATGCATCACCATGATCTTGTGTGTGCGTAGGAATTTTTTTGAAATTACTGCGTTCCCCAACACTAGCGTCATCGAACCTTAAGTGTGTAGACCCTACGGGCTCGGGAGTCATGCAGCATGGCCGAGACAACTCTCCGGTCAATAACTAACAGCGGGATCTGGATACCCATGTTGGTTCCCACATGCTCCACGATGATCTCATCGGATGAACCACGATGTCAAGGATTCGATCAATCCTGTATACAATTCCCTTTGTCTATCGGTACGATACTTGCCCGAGATTCGATCGTCGCTATCCCGATACCTTGTTCAATCTCGTTACTGGCAAGTCTCTTTACTTGTTCCGTAACACATCATCCCGTGATCAACTCCTTGGTCACATTGTGCACATTATGATGATGTCCTACCGAGTGGGCCCAGAGATACCTCTCCGTTACACGGAGTGACAAATCCCAGTCTCGATTCGTGCCAACCCAACAGACACTTTCGGAGATACCCGTAGTGCAGCTTTATAGCCACCCAGTTACGTTGTGACGTTTGGCACACCCAAGGCACTCCTACGGTATCCGGGAGTTGCACAATCTCATGGTCTAAGGAATTGATACTTGACATTAGAAAAGCTTTAGCATACGAACTACACGATCTTGTGCTAGGCTTAGGATTGGGTCTTGTCCATCACATCATTCTCCTAATGATGTGATCCCGTTATCAACGACATCCAATGTCCATGGTCAGGAAACCGTAACCATCTATTGATCAACGAGCTAGTCAACTAGAGGCTTACTAGGGACATGTTGTTGTCCATTTATCCACACATGTATCTGAGTTTCCTATCAATACAATTCTAGCATGGATAATAAACGATTATCATGAACAATGAAATATAATATAATAATAACTAATTTATTATTGCCTCTAGGGCATATTTCCAACACTCCTTCCTTCCTTGACGTGGGGTCCAAGTCCATCGGGTGGCTTTCGTTCCAAAAATAACTTCTCTAGTTGATTTTGTTCTGTTTCGACTCCGTCTGATATTCCTTTTCTTCAAAACGCTGAAATAGGCATAAAATAACAAGTCTTGGCTGGGCCTCCGGTTAATAGGTTAGTCCCGAAAGTAATATAAAAGTGGATAATAAGGCCCAATATTGCCCAAAACAGTAGATAATATAGCATGGAGCAATCAAAAATTATAGATATGTTGAAGACGTATCACCTCTGCACAAAGAAACATCAACCAAGAAGTAAAAATACAATCAAGACCGAATGATCCTCTGAACTTGACACCAACGCTCGTCACCTACCTCTGGCGCCACCACAGCAGCCACCAAAGAAAATTTGACAGATCACCTCCTCACCCGATCTCGACGCGGCTTCATCGCCGATATGCAGCTTTCCGACCTCCAAGGTGGCTCACTGAAAGTGAAACCATTACCGTTGAACGAATCAAACCGGGGCAACACCCTGGTCACGCCATCTAGCGCCATATCTGACACCTTCACACGACTAAGACGTCGAAGGAGTAAACCATACCTGCCATCCACGAACCACGAATGCAGCACACGGTCCACCATCTTTCAAATGTCGTCGATGCGGACCACAATCTGCATCCGCTCCTGGACTACATCCCAACCTCTGCGTCGGCGCTGGAGTAAACACCGTCGAAACGCGGAGCCCGAGGACACAGGTCCACCACGAGGATAACGTCGTCGCCACATCATCCTTGCTTTAATAGACTGGTTTTTAAATTCATTCCTAATCATAGGACCGATCGCCTCGTCAGGAAAGGATCTGAAGAACTTTATTCAGGCCGCCATCGTAGTCGTCGAAATCAAGACGATGAACAACTTAAAACACCCAGACTACAAAGGCCTAAAAATAATTCACGCGCATGGATTCGGTGCCCCCCTCACCGTCGACCACTGAGGTCATTTGCGGAGGGGAGCCACCGAAGGGTGGCGCTGAAAGATTGGCATCCTCTGGCGGCTAGGGGCAGCCGCCAGGCACCCACAGGAAAGAGCGACCGCGGGTTTGCCAAGGCCGGTTTATAGATACTCTAGCGCATGCTAGCTTGCCAGCTTATCCTCCCATCGACTGACATTAATTTAGGCGATCTCACTCGTCTCAGATTAATCTTAGCCGCTACGTTAGCCAGCCGTGGGGACGGACGACCGCCACCCAACATTTCGCACGACGATTTCAATGCCAATGCGATATGCACGTGCTTCGACGTAGTGCGTACTACCTCTGGATAACCACCGCTGTGCAACGGAAGAGCAGGATTATTAACACTGCCGTCGGGTGCCCCAGGGAGCGGCGCCGCCGCCGGGGAGCTGGAGCCAAGGTGACCAATGGGCGATACGGCGGGGCCGAATGATTGTCCGAAACGTCCGTGGTCGCTGGATCATTGCCCAAATAATTCACGACAGATCCACGATCCAGCACGCGGATATCCCACATGGCCTCGTCTCCGCCCGGTCAACCACCCCAGTTAACAATCCCCAGCACTGATACGCTCAGGTTACAGTTACGGCGCGCATCAATACGTACACTTGGGCACCTTTTGATCGGCGGCGAGCCTATAAATTCGCACCCGCCCTGCTGCATTTTCACTCACACTGACTACTCAAACGCACAGCAAGCGCTTGCAGAGAAGCCATAGAGCTGCCCGAGATCGGTTCCAGCACCAGGCGCCGCAGGCCGCAGAACAAGTTCGAGAGCTAGAAATGGCGCCGGCTTCGTCGTTCCCGATCATCGACATGGGGCTGCTGGCCGGGGAGGAGCGACCCGCGGCCATGGACCTGCTGCATGACGCATGCGAGAACTGGGGATTCTTCCAGGTGAATACGCTGGATCATGAACGAGCTGCATGAATAGTTTCGTGCCGTTCTTGTTGACTTGTACGTTGATTTTGCTTTGCTCTTGTGTGGTGCGTGCGCGCGTGCAGGTCCTGGACCACGGCATCTCGACGGAGCTGATGGACGAGGTGGAGAAGATGACCAAGGGGCACTACAAGAGGGTGCGCGAGCAGAGGTTCCTCGAGTTCGCGAGCAAGACGCTGCAGGACGGCGGCAGGGCGGCGGAGAACCTGGACTGGGAGAGCACCTTCTTCGTGCGCCACCTCCCGGAGCCCAACATCGCCGAGATACCTGACCTCGACGACGACTACCGGCGGGTGATGAAGCAGTTCGCGTCGGAGCTGGAGAGGCTGGCGGAGCGGCTGCTGGACCTGCTCTGCGAGAACCTCGGCCTCGATAAAGGGTACCTCACGCGCGCGTTCCGGGGCTCCAACGGCGCCCCCACCTTCGGCACCAAGGTCAGCAGCTACCCGCCGTGCCCGCGCCCGGACCTCGTCAAGGGCCTCCGCGCCCACACCGACGCCGGCGGCATCATCCTGCTCTTCCAGGACGACCGCGTCGGCGGGCTCCAGCTGCTCAGGGGCGGCGAGTGGGTGGACGTGCCGCCCACGCGCCACTCCATCGTGGTCAACCTGGGCGACCAGCTGGAGGTGATCACCAACGGCAGGTACAAGAGCGTGGTCCACCGCGTGGTCGCGCAGGCCGACGGCAACCGGATGTCCATCGCCTCCTTCTACAACCCGGCTGGCGACGCGGTGATCTTCCCGGCGCCGGCGCTGGTGGAGGCGGAGGCGGCGGGCGGGGCGTACCCCAGGTTCGTGTTCGAGGACTACATGAAGCTGTACGTGCGCCACAAGTTCGAGGACAAGGAGCCCAGGTTCGAGGCCTTCAAGTCCATGGACAGCCACAGCTCCAACCTCATCGCCACCGCTTAGACCCAACAACTACGTACTACGCCCTTGCTCTGCTCTCCGAACGTGGCCTCGGTCAATGGTTGAGGACGATGGCACATAGGATGCTCCAGAGTTTGTACGTACGTACGTACTAAACCACTGGCTGCTGTTTGGTGCCGAATAAACGAGCCTGCTGGCTTGTGTGCTACGCCTAGCTAGGAGGATATGTAGGAGGAGTGTTTGTCATTTTCGCTGTGTTGTGCTGCTTCCGACCAGCATGAGAGCTGTACTGTTCTGTGTCTGTTCTTATTCCCACGGGCATCGTATCGATTGTCAATTTTAATATTTACGCGCTGCCTCCTTGTGTGAGGGTACTACAGCTTCTACCACTGCGCTGGTTGGCGCGTGTGGCAGCATCACGCCAACACGACAGCATCGCGGCGAACTGAATTTTTACTTGCCTCTTTGGCGTGCGAGAAGAGACATGCCACCACTTGTGTTATTCGAGAACATTGCCAATATTTTCTGCGTCAGGCTTGCCGATCGACCGCATTATGTAGTGCAGTGTGCACAACGGTGCCGGAATTATTACTCTTCCCAGAGGTGGTCACCCCTTTTCTCGCGCTAAGAAAGCCTAGGGCCGTACTTCCGTACCCAAAAATGCTAAACTCACCGACATTTTACTTGCTTTTACGGGGCATAGCGTAATAGGACGGGCGTGGATGTACTGTTTGTAGTGCTTCCTTTCGCCGGACTTTGAGCATCTACAACGGCAACTCACAAATGTGCCCCCTCTATATTTCTCCGTGGACAGCAACCGGTCATCCCTGGCTTCTTCATGTCCGCAACCGTCCCTCACAAATCCATGCTATCCATGCAACGTGATCAACTTACTTAGATAGAAAAAAAAACTTACTTAGATAGAACTTGAACATAAAAATAGCAAACATATATGTTGGGGATAACAAATTTCGTCCGGACACAAAATGTTCATCATCACCTAGGTACAATAAGCATAGACGATAGATAAACTAGAATATTTTAAATATCAAATTTCTAGTATTCTTTTGAGAAGGATGCACATTTTTCTAAATTTCAAACATTAGAACAAAGAAAAAAGAGAAAAGAAAAAAAGTAGATAGAGCTGTAAAAGAAAACAACGGTTTAGGAACTTCTATAAGGACCCAAAACTTGTCGGTAACCTTCAAGAAGGTTCCTAAAACCGTTCAGTGCGGTCATTTCACCTTGATTTTTAATGGGCCACACTAGTCGAGCGATCGCTATAAAAACGATTGTTATCAACGATATATAGTAGTTGTGAGCATCTGCCCTCGTTTTGACTAGATCACTAATTAAGGGGCACGGCTTGCAAAGGCCACTCCACCTTTTTTAAGTGTTGACATGTGAACAAAGCATGTGCGACTCTTATTGCAACTGGGTGTTTTTTCAATAGATTTGTTTTTTCATAATGTTTTGTGTCTTGAACCGTGCATCCAAATCACAAACCGTTTTTACCGTCGGATTTCTCGCGTCGATATCTTTGAAACTGAATCTCATGTTAATAGGTTTCGATGATCTTTTTCACTAAAAACCAAACAAGGGACAAATACCCAAAAGGCGGAAATAAAAAAACAAAACACAAAATAACGAAACTGAGAAGGTAGGTCTAAACAAAAAAAAATAGCAAGAATCTGGAAGCACAATTGTGCTTTTTTCACTTTTTTTAGAAGCACATCGCATGCTTTTCTTTTTTGGAAAGCATAGTTACGCTACTCGTGGAAACAGAGACTATGCTTTTCCCTTTTCAAGGAAGCACTATTGTTCTTCTTGTGGAAACACATATTACACTTTTTCTTTTTGCGGGAAAGCACAACTGCCCTTCTGATGGAAGCACAATTGTGTTTTTCCATTTAAGTAATCACAACTGTGATCCTCGTGTAAGCACATGCTCTGTTTTTTCTTTTTCGAGAAGCACACATTATGCTTCTTAGAGAAGCACACATCGTGCTTCACGTGGAAACTCATTGCTTTCTAAAAAAAATACCTGCAAAACCTTGGAAAAATCAGACAAAAACCAAAAAAGCCAAAAAAATCTTCTAAAATCCAAAAACGTGTATATAAAAAAGAAATGCATAGGAAGCGCCCAATACGCGACACGTGGCGACAGCTTACACACTAAAGTTTACCCTTGCGACAGACCGTTAATTAGTTGCATCCTCGTTTTGAACATTGTCTTCGGATTTTCCAACTCCGCGCATAGACGACGAGCGAGCGACCACACGCGTAGCCCCCGCCTCCCCCGCTGCGTACATGTGGGCCGACGCAACTAGCTCATGTCCGGTTTTGGAAAGGTTCTAGAACCTTCCCAAACCTGTTTATTTCTTGTTATATCTTTCAGTTTTTTCTTTTTTCCTTTTTTTCCTTTATCATTTCATTTTCTTATTTTTCCTTTTTCCCTTTGAAGATTTCATGAACATCTTATGAAAACCAAGAGCATTTTTTCAGATCGGTGAACATTTCTTGAAATTTGAACATTTTTTCAAATTGCAGTGAGCATTTTTGAATTCTAGATTTGTTATTGGAATAAAAAACATACTTTTTGGCATTTTCAAGCATTTTTTAAATTCGTGAACATTTTTTATAACTATATGAATACACAATCATTTTTTCTTGAAACCCTGAACATTTTTTGTATCCTTAAGCATTGATCATTTCCAGGACTTTTTTTCAAATCATGAACATTTTTTTGAATTCACAAACATCTTTTTGAAATCTCACAACTTTTTTGAAATCCTAGATTATTTCAATAAAGGTAAAGGAAAAAGACTGAAAACGGAAAAAAGAAAAGAAAAAAAAACAAAGTGGCTTCCCGCCCTGCTCATGGGCCAGTTTATGAGGGCGCGTTCTTTTCTTGTTTCTGTCGCGCTGGTCCCGTCATCATCTTTCCATTGGCGAGATTTACTCGGAAAAAAAAACCATTGGCGATATCACCAACAAAAAAAAGGAAAAGGCTGTCATGACCAGTACAGTGGGCACCAACGAGACCAAGGGCTATGACCTTGGGGCCCCAGCAAACGCCGAAACAGGCGGGCAGGAGGAGAAGAAGACGTTGACGAGTGGGCCAGGCAGCGAATGAGAGCGTGTGTGTGAGTTGGCCTACGTGCCGGGCAAGTATATTATGAGGCGTGCGTTAGCAAGTGAAGGTATCGAGAATTATTGTAACCGAATATTCTCTCGAGAAGCTGATCTTCTCCGGCCTCCTCCTTCTCCTCCCTGCTACCTACTCCTCCTTCCCCAGATCTAGATCGGACCCATTACAGTTGGTATCAGAGGTCAGCCGACCTGGAGACGGCGTACCCCCGACCGCGCTACACCACCAAGCAGGCGCTCAAGACGGCGGCGATGGAGGAGCAACTCGTGGCGTTGATCCAGTCGGTCAAGGAGGGTCGCGCCGCCAACGATGACAAGCTGGAGGCGATCCAGCAGTCGCTGGAGCTCTGGCGACCGGCGGTCCAGAACCTGCAAGGTCAGATCGACGAGCTCCGAACTCAAGTGGGTCGGATCGCGCTGCATCCCGTTCTCGCGGATCCGGCGGCCACCGAGGAAAAGAGACCGCACGGGCGTCACCGCCTGCCGTGTCGGAGCACTCAGGGCCAAGTGGCCACGGCGAGATCGACGACTCCGGGGGCTTGGTTCACTGGGTGGTCACCACCCTGGTACCGCCTCCGGTCAAGGGTGCATTACCTTCTTCCTTCTCGGCTAATCCAGTACAAGGGGATCTGGAGTTGGTTCGTGGGTCGACGAGTGAGGGGCCGCAACATCACACCCAGCACGCGTCGCTCGCGCATTGGGCTTTGCCCAAGCTTGATTTTCCACAATTCGATGGGGATAACCCTCAATTCTGGAAAACTAAGTGCGAGAAGTATTTTGATGTCTATGGAGTCAGTAAGGATGTGTGGGTGCGGGTGGCGACCCTGCACTTCACGGGTAACGCTGCTAGATGGCTGCAATTGTATGAGTCGGGGATGAAAAACATAGAGTGGGAAGGGCTGTGTGCTACACTCTGTAGCAAATTCGGACGCGACCAATATCAGGCGCAACTCCGTCAATTTGCTCAGTTATCACAGACGGGTTCGGTGTCGGATTACATGACACAGTTTGAGGAGTTGACGCATAATCTGCTAGCTCACAATCCTGGGTTTGATCCACTGTATTTTACTACCAAGTTCTTAGATGGGTTGCATTCAGATGTTCGATCTGGTGTAGTTTTGCACCGTCCGAACGACCTCGATGCTGCCTATTCCTTGTCTCTGTTACAGGAGGAGCTGTTGGAAGGACAGCCACGACGCGATTATCGGCGACAGGAGCAGTCGCCGGCGCGGGGCCAGCCACGTCTGGTGCTGGCGCCACCGCCCCAGAGAGCCTTGTTGCCTGCGCCACCAGCAGCAGCAGAAGATCATCGGGGGTTGGATGGAGCCCGGGGGGCGGAACGACGGCCTGAACAACCACCGGCTCGTGGCGAGGATCGAGTCGCAGCACTGAGAAACTATCGCAGAGCCCGGGGGCTTTGTTTCAAGTGCGGGGAGAGATGGGGGCAAGGCCACCAATGCGCCCCCACTGTTCAACTGCACATTGTCGAGGAACTGCTGGAACTGTTGCAGGAAGAAGAAGCTGAGTGCCAAGAGCAAAACCCTGAACCTGAGGAAGAGCAGCTGATGTCTATATCTAAACTGGCCACCACAGGGCAGATGACACCGAGGACGGTACGACTGCTGGGTCACATTGATGAACAAGAGGTGCTGATATTGGTGGACTCGGGGAGCTCGCATAGCTTTATCAGTGAGGCAATTGCGGGCAAGTTTCCAGATCGTGTTCGGGCAATGGCTCCGGTGTCAGTCAAGATAGCAGATGGGGGACTGCTCTCGTGTTCAGGTTACATTCCCCAGTGCAAATGGGAGGTGCAAGGACAGGAATTCTCCACGGACTTGCGGGTGCTATCCTTAGGCTGTTATGACATGGTGATAGGTATGGATTGACTTGAGAGCTGTGGACCTATGATGGTGGATTGGGTGCGCAAGACACTGACATTTCAGCACGAGGGGGATACAGTGTTGCTGCAAGGGCTATGTCCGAAGATGCAACAACCAGCCCAGATTTCCCTATCCCAGTTGGAAGAAATGGAACGAAATGACTCTATTGTGCATGTGGTGTTGCTTTACACGAGTGAAGTCGAGGACCAGTTTCTGTGTGGATTTTCACCATCTGAACACGATTACAGTGAAGTCCAGCTATCCTATGCCAGTCATTGATGAGCTGCTCGATGAGCTCGCAGGATCACGTTGGTTTTCCAAGCTAGATTTGCGAGCGGGGTACCACCAAATCCGGCTCGTGCCTGAAGATGAACACAAAACAGTGTTCAAGATGCATCAAGGGCATTTCCAATTCCGTGTGCTTCCATACGGAGTGACAGGGGGCCCTCCCACTTTCCAAGGAGGGATGAACACGGTCCTGGCCCCACTCCTGCGACATGGTGTATTGGTGTTCATGGATGACATCTTAATGCATTCGGTGACCTTGGAGGAGCATGCACAACTTTTGGAGCAAGTTCTGTGCCGACTGGATCAACATAAATTGTACGCGAAACGATCCAAGTGCACGTTTGCACAGCCGAAGATCCATTACTTGGGGCACGTGATTAGTCAAGAAGGGGTAGCCACTGACGACAGCAAAGTACAAGCAGTCTAGGAATGGCCAGTTCCAGAAACAGTCAAGGAATTATGAGGGTTTTTGGGTCTTGCCGGTTACTATCGCAAGTTCGTCAGAAACTTTGGGGTGCTAAGCAAACCGCTCACTGATTTGCTACGCAAAGGTGTTGTTTTCGTGTGGACACCGACGACAGATGCTGCGTTTGGTGCACTCAAGAAAGCACTCATGGAAGCACCAGTGCTCGCATTGCCAGATTTTACCAAAACATTCATGGTGGAGACGGATGCGAGCGCACTGGGGATAGGGGCTGTGCTAATGCACGATTTTCACCCGATTGCATACCTGAGCAAAGCGTTGGCACCCAGGAACTTGGGACTCTCAGCTTATGAGAAAGAGTGCCTGGCGCTGCTGCTGGCAATTGATCATTGGCGCCCGTACTTGCAGCATGCTGAATTCGTCGTCAGGACGGATCAAAAGAGTCTTTTGCACCTTACGGACCAGCGGCTTAATACCCCAATTCAGCAACGTGCCTTCACTAAGTTAGTGGGATTGTAGTTCACAATCCAGTACAAAGCTGGGATGCTGAACCGAGCTGCAGATGCCTTGTCTCGTCGGACCCACGTGGAAGAACCATCCCTGTCAGCGTTGTCAGTGTGCAAACCAACATGGTTGTAAGCAGTTCGCTCCAGCTATCACGAGGATCAAGCGACCAAAGACCTTCTCCCGCATGGCAGTCAATCCTGACAGTGAGCCAGACTACAAACTTGTCAATGGCATTCTTTGGTTCAAAGGGCGTGTGTGGATTGGGGCCGACACAGAGACTCAAATGCACATCGTGCGAGCATTGCATGCCAGCGCAGTGGGGGGACATTCAGGGTTTCATGCAACGTACAACAGAGTGAAGTGCTTGTTCGCTTGGAAAGGATTGAAACAGCAAGTCAAGCAGTTTGTGCAACAGTGTATGACCTGTCAGCAAGCAAAAACAGAGCGCATCTCACCGGCTGGGCTATTACAGCCACTTCCCATTCCTCGGTGACCGTGGGCAGTGATATCCTTGGATTTCATTGAAGGACTGCCCAAGTCTGGGGGCTACAACACCATCTTGGTCGTGGTCGACAAATTCTCGAAGTATGCTCACTTTATCCCGCTTGCCCACCCCTTCACAGCGCTGGATGTGGCAAAAGTGTTCATGCAAGAGATCTACAAACTGCATGGACTACCACTGGGGATCATTTCAGATCGGGACCGGATCTTTACAAGTCAGGTATGGCAAGAGCTGTTCAGATTGTGCCGCACGGAGTTGAACATGAGTTCATCATATCACCCACAGACGGATGGGCAGACAGAGCGGGTGAATCAGTGTTTGGAAACATACTTGCGTTGCTCGGTGCACTCATGCCCGGGGAATTGGGCGCGATGGCTAGCTCTTGCAGAATACTGGTATAATACTTGCTTTCACTCGGCTCTGGGACGTACTCCATTCGAGGTGATCTATGGACACTTGCCCAGGGAGTTTGGCATCTCGCAAGTGGATGAGAGCACCGTTTCGGATCTGGCAGCCTGGCTACAAGAGCGGGAGGTTCTTATGGAGCACTTACAGCAACAACTTAAGAAAGCACAAGATAGGATGAAAGCCCAGGCGGACAAGCACCGCACGGATCGTTCATTCGCTGTGGGAGACAAGGTGCTGCTCAAACTCCAGCCCTTCATTCAGACTTCGGTAGCCAAGCGTCCATTCCAAAAGCTTGCGTTCCGGTACTATGGACCCTTCACGATCCAGGCCAAGATTGGTGCGACAGCATACCGTTTGAACCTGCCAGCCACCAGCAAGATCCATCCGGTGGTGCATGTTTCCTTGCTGAAACGAGCATTGGGAGCCACAGTTCCGGTAAGTGCTGCACTACCACCGACTAACACTGTCCTGCAGGCGGAACACGTGCCCACACGCATCCTGGACTGGAAGGGCGTCCAGAAGCTCGGCAAACATCAAACACGAGTGCTGGTGCAATGGGATGGCTTACCGTTGTCATTAGCAACATGGGAGGACCCGG
>NC_057806.1:450825524-450835891 GCF_018294505.1 Triticum aestivum
GAGCTGGCCTACGTGCCGGGTAAGTATATTATGAGGCGTGCGTTAGCAAGTGAAGGTATCGAGAATTATTGTAACCGGATATTCTATCGAGAAGCTGATCTTCTCTGGCCTCCTCCTTCTCCTCCGTGCTACCTACTCCTCCTTCTCCAGATCTAGATCAGACCCATTACAAAAGCCCACCAACACACCCGAAGCGCACTGCCCATAAATTTGAACAAAAACACGCCCGAGGCTCATATGCGCGACCTATAGCGACGATATGTCCTTGCCGTCTATTTATCACCTTAAGCGAGACAAGCACCAGCTCTCACTGAAGCTTTTTCGCCCCTCACGGCGTATTGGATCGGCCAATTTACATGCGCAACTTGGTAAAAAGGAAATGCGAGAAGGGAGGCAAGCACCAACTCTCGCTGAAGCTTTTTTTCCCCTCGCGACGTATTGGGCCCCGGCCCATTTACATGCGCAACTTAGTAAAAAGGAAATGCGAGAAGGGAGGCTCGATTCTTGGTCTTCAGGTTGAACGCGCGCTGCGCTAGCCATTCCGCTCAACCTCCTTTTGTGGTAATAACAAGGGGTGCCACCTACTTTAGGCTACTTGAGCCGTATTCTTCGAGATTTTTTCCTTTATTTTATTTTATTTCTTTTTATCCGTTTTTCTTTATTCTCCTTTTTCTTTATTTTATTTTGATTCTTTTCTCTTCTCTATTTTTCCATTCCTTTTGCATTTTTCTTTTGTTTCTTTTGTTTCTATTTTCAGTTTTCTTTGCTCTGTTGGTTATTATTCTACATTTTTTGTATATGTCAACAATATTTTTTAAATACACGTCTAACATTTCTTCTCCATTTTTGTTTTTTCTTATGTTTGTCTTTGTTTTTACTCGGCATTTTCGTATAGTTCAAAAACACGTTTTTAATAAGTGATCAACATCTCAACATTGACCGAATGCTTATTCAACCTTTTTTAAATACTTGTTCAACATTTCCGAATGCACGTTCAACATTTTTTAAATAATCATTCAATATTTTTTAATATTTATTTATCAATTTGAAATACTTGTTCAACATTTCAAATACTTCTGCAACATTTTTGAGTACTTGCTCAACATTTTTAAATACTCGTTCAACAATTTTAATACTTATTCAAAATTTTAAAATATTTGTTCAACATTTTCAAATATTTTTCAGCATTTTGTAAGACTTATTAATTTTTTTACAAATACTTATCAACATTTTTTAAATTTATTTTTTAACAGTGTCTTTCGTACATATATGTATAACCATATAGGTCTACCAAAAATGTCTACCCAGGAGTGTCTGAACAAGAAGACCTTTTTTTTTAGAACACTCCCGTGCACCTTCCTCAAAAAAAAAAAACCGTGCACCCAGTCCTCCAACCATGCCACGGTCGCGACCAATCCCGTCGCGCCAAGGAGGCGAAACCATACCGACGTGGCAGAGCACCAGACGTGGACGCGCACGATTGGTCCGCACACGCGTTCGTCTCCTCTCTCGCGAGCAAACTTAAATCCGCACCACCACGCCCCGGTGACGCAGCCGATCGATCGCCACCATCCAGCCCCCCCTCCGGCTTCCAGAAATTTTTCAACGACGCCATGCGTCCGGCCATCCTCGCCGCCATCCTCCTCCTCCTCGCCGCCGCGGCCTCCCCGGCCGCCGCGCTCTACTCCGCCGGCTCCCCGGTCCTCCAGCTCAACCCCAACAACTTCAAGAAGGTCTCGCTTCTCCCCCGTCGCCAGATCGGCCCTCCTCCCATTTGAGCTCCTCTCTGACCGTGCCGACATTCGCTTGCGCGCAGGTGTTGAACGCGAACGGGGTGGTGCTGGTGGAGTTCTTCGCGCCGTGGTGCGGGCACTGCAAGCAGCTGACGCCGATTTGGGAGAAGGCCGCCGGCGTCCTCAAGGGCGTCGCCACAGTCGCCGCGCTCGACGCCGACGCGCACAAGGAGCTCGCGCAGGTGAGCACGGCCTCTCGTTTCCTTTTGACCCGCACACACTCCACATGTGCGTGCTGATCTGCTTGTTTCCTGATGTGATCTCGGCATCGGTAGCAGCGATGTCACAGTAACTTATCGATTGTTAGCGTATAATTGCTTTACTGGCGCATCGGCCGTGCAATTTTGTTGGATAGAAAGGCATTAACCAGCTCAGTACCAAAATTATGCACTTGTAGTGGGACATTGTAGTTCAGACAGTAAATTTTACTAAGATGCTTCGATGCTTTTTATATAGTAAATGAACTTGAATTCTGCTGAAGAAAGACACAGTTTGATAAGGGCTTATCAGTAGTCAGGATTTGGTCACTTGCTAATGCTGTTTTGGTATCCTCCCAGTCCCATTTGATTACTAGCCTGGTTTTGTTTTCATCCTCCAAACCATCTCGTGTTCCACATGTGCATTACTATTGATGGTTGTAGGCTATTAACTACAGCGTGGTTTTAAGTTGTGTTTAGCGTAGCAGACTGATAGTTAGGGCCAGAGGAGTGAACATCAAGTCTATATTGTGGCGATGAATACAACAACAACAACAACAAAGTCTTTAGTCCCAAACAAGTTGGGGTAGGCTAGAGCTGAAACCCATAAGAATCTCGCAACCCACTCATGGTTATTGCACATGGCTAGTTCTTTGTTGATACTCCAGTCCTTCAGATCTCTCTTTACGGACTCCTCCAATGTCAAGTTCGGTCTACCCCGACCTCTCTTGACATTATCAGCACGCTTTAGCCGTCCACTATGCACTGGAGCTTCTGGAGGCCTGCGCTGAACATGCCCAAACCATCTTAGACGATGTTGGACAAGCTTCTCTTCAATTGTGGCAATGAATACTTTAGTTAAAACTAACTTAGGCAACATGCATCTGGACTACTTTCTTTCGCTTTCCTCTACAATTGTATGCCTGAGTCACTTCTTAAACAGTTTATATTCTAAATTGATGACAATAACACAAAATTTCTGGCTTTTATAATTAGAATTAATAAATACTTTTATGGAATGCTACTAATACAGTTTGTGATGAATTATGTTACTTTTGCAGCAATATGGAATACGGGGATTCCCAACCATAAAAGTATTTCTCCCTGGCAAGCCACCAGTGGATTATGAAGGCGCAAGAGATGTAAAGCCAATTGTAAATTTTGCTCTGTCGCAGGTTAGTTGCAGCAAACCCTATTTGTCTTGCAATTCTATTTTGCTCCACTAATTTGCATGATATGTTCTCAATTGCATTTTCTTATGTTGCACAAGTTCTTTATACTTTTGATGTGATGTTTCCTCTGCTACTCCACCAATATGTACATCCTTTTCCCCGGAGACATTATCTGTTTTATCTGAATGTGAAGAGTAAAATTTGTATCCACTTAAATAACTTTGGATCTTACAGGATGTGTAATACTATGAACAACAAGTGCCATCTTTCTGTTGGCTGAAAATGGTGTCTTGGGTAGCCCATGATTCTACTTACCAACTTCTCCTAATGACTTTGAGGCAGCCACTCTGCATAGCTTGGCATGCAATGATCCTTCTTACTCCGTTTTTACTCTTCTCTGAAGTTTAGTAATTACTCTTTACACTAATGTTGGCTGACTTGAGTTTCTTCAACATGTCATGTGTTTCAATTTAATTGTTCGTTGTTCATCACCGTTGCATGCTGTGAATCGACAATCTTCGTTCTTTATATTGTATTATTTTGCACTCCCTCCGGTTTGGTTTATAACTCAGGCATGGGTTTTTAGGTCTTCAATTGAACTAGGCAAACGTTTATATGGATCAGGGGAGTATAAGAAATATATCTTTTGATTCTAACCATATAATTTGTGATATATTATACATGTTTTATTTGCCAAATCAAAGACCTTTAAACCCTTATACCCGACTTATAAACCCAACCGAAGGGAGTACGAATTTGTCAGTTATGTTGCAAAAGTTGTGAGCTTCCACTTTCATTACAAGGTAAAATATCTGTTTGTTTTATGATGCACAGGTCAAAGGTCTTCTCAGAGATAGGTTGGATGGTAAGACATCAGGAGGTTCAAGTGGCAAAACCTCTGGTGGCTCAAGTGAGAAGAAAAATGAACCAAATGAATCAGTAGAGTTGAATTCGAGTAACTTTGATGAACTCGTCGTCAAAAGCAAGGATCTTTGGATTGTGGAGTTCTTTGCACCGTGGTATGTAGCTGAATACCCATATTGTTCATCATGTTAATCGATTCTTTACTTGCTATTGGGTGTTTTCTCCAAACTAAGAGAATTATATACATAATTCTGCACGATGTAGTCATCTCTTATTAATTTTTATGTATACTCTAGCACATTCTTGATTAACTATAGGGCTTCAGAAGAGTTATAACCAAACCATAGAAATTTGAGTTTGTATGGTTGTATGCATCTGAGGATGCAGAGGCTAGGAGGTTTAACCTTCCTTCTCAAGAAAAAAAGAATATTAAGTTCGTGATTTTGGTTGACATATATGAGGCCTACCTTGTAACTAGACTACACGAGCTCACATGATGCTAAAGTAAAGTTGATGCATCCCCTTTCATCGGTTGCCAATATAGAGAGATAAGCCTTTTCCATGGGATCTTGCTTGATTTGGTTCCTATGCTTAAGCTTTGTCCGATCTCCTACTGTTCGTACACGTTATCACATTTTACAAGTTAATCCATTTGTTTGATGTATTGGACTTTTAGTATTGTATTTCTGCTACTTGTCTGTTGAGAATAAATCCTGTTAACTGAATACACTTTTCGGTTCATCAACTAAGGTGTGGGCACTGCAAGAAATTGGCTCCTGAATGGAAAAGGGCTGCAAAGAACTTGAAGGGTCAAGTGAAACTAGGCCATGTTGATTGTGACTCTGATAAGGTACGACCTTGGGATTATATCCTCATTTAACATTTTCATCTTCTGGTTGAATTTTGTCCTAGGAAAAAAAATATTTCATGCCAATATTATAGGTTAAATTTAATAATGTATTTGCCATACTAATGAATCTGCACTTTGATTTCACTAAAAATTGAAATTATACAAGGGAAATTGTTGTTGGTAACATTTGGTTTGAAAATCTTGGCGAGTTCTTGGCATTCTTGTGATCAGCAAGACTGGAATGAAGTGTTTTTTTTCGCAGTTATTGCAATATTATAATGAAACTAACTCAGCAATATCACTTTGGGGTCACATCATAAATTTGCATATCATACAAATGCTGGAGTGTGGCAGCAAATAACTATGGTTATCTTGGAAATTTTATCGAGGAAAGCTTCAGTTGGCTAACTTATCCATGAGCCATTTGATTGAGTTGTCGCCTATGTTTTGTATGAGGTGCCTTTTTAACATGATGACATGATAATACTACAATACTTTGAACTTTAATAGGCCAATCAGAAGATTCAACTGAATTACTAGGTTTGAATGATTTTCCGAAATGTTTCAGGCAGTGTATCAGACTATCAGAATAGTTAGAGTTGAAACTCAGACATTTTGAAAGCATGCATGCATGTGCCACCAAATAGTTCGTTGGGCCTACCATGCAGCTTCTTTCTCGAGTACATATTGCAAGTATATATTTTTAACTTGTGATTTTTGCAGTCCTTGATGAGCAAGTACAAGGTAGAAGGTTTTCCAACTATTTTGGTATTTGGTGCCGATAAGGAGAGCCCGTTCCCCTACCAGGGGGCTAGAGCTGCTTCTGCAATCGAGCCCTTCGCATTGGAGCAGCTGGAAGCGAACGCTGCACCACCTGAAGTTTCTGAGTTGACTAGCGCGGTAAGCCTTCATGATATTCACAATATTTCTGCAGATCAAGTAGTGAATGATTGATGTTCTGATGTGGGGTTGGCTTTTCTTTAGGATGTGATGGAAGAGAAGTGTGCTTCTGCTGCCATTTGCTTTGTGTCTTTCCTTCCAGACATCCTGGACTCAAAGGCAGAAGGAAGAAACAAGTACCTTGAGCTGCTACTTTCTGTTGCTGAGAAATTTAAGAAGAGTCCATACAGGCAAGTTGTCAACTGATCCAGTTACTTGAATTTAGCCTACATCTGTTTTTTTGTGTGAGAAATGCACGCAGTTTCTAATTAATACAGCTCGTTAGTGAGTTGAACGAAAAAACAATGAAGTGTAACATTTGGAAGCAACTTGTTTGTATTCCACATACATTAAACAATCAGATCAAATGCCTTCGGCATTAACAACTTGTTTGGAAGCAACTTGTTTGTATTAAACAATTAGAGTATATATCTAATTTGAGCATTTTGTGTTAAAACTTCCTGATTGTTCTTGAGATGGACCATACTGAGCCAAGGATAGCGTTGCTTTGCAGTTTTGTCTGGGCAGGTGCCGGCAAGCAAGCTGATCTGGAGAAGCAGGTCGGAGTCGGTGGTTATGGGTATCCAGCCATGGTTGCTCTCAACGTGAAGAAAGGCGCATACGCTCCACTTCGTAGCGCCTTCGAGCTCGCCGAAATCACGTAAGCTCCCTGTTGCCATGGCTTCGATCGTTGCATTAGGTTCAAAAATCAGGCACACGATTAACAAAAAAGAACGTCTCCTGCAGCGAGTTTGTGAAGGAGGCGGGGCGCGGCGGAAAGGGCAACCTTCCTCTGGAAGGCGCCCCGACGGTCGTAGAGTCAGAACCATGGGACGGCAAGGACGGAGAGGTCATCGAGGAGGACGAGTTCTCGCTCGAGGAGCTCATGGCCGACAGCTCTGCGCCCAACGACGAGTTGTGATTTCTCAAACCGTCTTAGCGTTTAGAGGAACACTGATGCTTCACTTGCTCTGATGTGTACACTGTACAATTTGGACGGACAATTTTTGGAATGCTTTTCTTTTGTCGACGTTAGCAGTATTGTGGGAGAAAGCTCTGATGTGCAAGGTGGGGTTGGTGTCTTTGCCCCTGAAATAAAACCGGTTCTGATTTTAGATGCTTGTCCATCATTGCAGTTGCAGGAGAGGCAGATGACGGAGCATTCACTGAGTCTGCTCTTTATTTAAGCGCTTTGGTACGGCTGAAATCATTGGCGTTTTGTCTCGCGCGCTTCGCGAGGCTGCCGATGTACCGGTACAGTACTACCCCTGTCGCTCCTCAGCGTCAGCGTCGGCCTTGCCGGCGAAAGAATGCGTTTTTGTCCAAAGTCACCGGCGTCCGGACGTCATTGACAGGATCCTTCGAAATTTAGTACTCCCTTCATTTTTATTTACTCTGCATATTAAAGTTGACTGAAGTCAAAGTTTGTTAAGTTTGACCAAATATATAGAAAAGAATATAAATATTTATTATAAAAAATTTATATGATGTGGAAGTACATTCAACGATGAATCCAATGGTATTGACTTGTTATTGTATATGTTAATATTTTAGTCTATAAACTTTGTCAAAATTTACAAAGCTTGACTTTGACCAAAGCTAATATGCGGAATAAATAAAAACGGAGGGAGTACACGGCTTATAAAATCTCTCAGTAGGCTGCACTACGCCTCCGGAGAATTATCTTGTCAAGGAAGACTCGTGCTGCTTGAGAAAGTGACGAGTTACTATTTAAACTAGGGATGTTTATTGCACAGTGCACTCACTCCACCCAGAGACAGTGCACTCGCCCTCGCCATGCCTGGGGAAGCATACGGTCAGAAGCAAGATGCAGTAAAAACTCAGTAGAAATCGCTTTGATTATGTTTTAAAAGTTCTAAAAAGGGTATTATGTTAGAAAGATGATGTTCCATAAACTTGTGGAATATGAAGTTCAAACTAATTCACGAAATTGGTTGTTATGTACTATAAATGATGATGTTGCACTTTTTTGTCACTACCGCTGAATTTGCTTTTTCATACCACGTAAATGATTTTGATTTTGAACTAGGAATCTTATAAGTTTGCAGAAAATAACCTCCTCAGCAAACTGCATATTTTTCTTGAGAATGTTATAGAAACCTTGAACCTTAGTTTTTACTTGACTAGCAAAAAGACCCGTGCGTTGCAACAGGAGAAAAAAAATCACACACTCTTAATTTACAAAAAATATTCTATAATCTGAGAAGTTTTAGCTATTTTTAAATACATGAAGAGTTGTTAAAAAGATACAGGATTTTTCAATCTTAAAAAGAGATTATTTTTGTCTGCAAAAAAACATTTTTGTATAGTCTCCTGTTGACGCGTGTACTTGCGCCCCTATTTCATCACTATTTCTTTCCATACATGTCATAGGTATTGCTCCTTGTTTCATCACTATTTATATCTTATCAAACTTGTCTTTTATTTTTTATTTTTTTAATGCATGCCTTCTTTTTACTTTTTTTTTCATGCATGTCATCTCTTTTTTCTTTTTATACATAGGAGAATAGCGCAACATCTCATCTTTATCGGATCTTCTCTGCATTTTCTCTTTTATTTATTTTATAGCAGACATCCCATCTTTATTGAGTCCTTCTTTTATTTTTTTTGTCATGCATGTCCTTATTTATTGGTTGTCTCTAGCAAATTTATCTGAGGTGTTCATGTCCAATCCTGATTTTGCTGAGGTGTTTATCCCCAATCTGAATCAGTATCGGTATGAAAAAAAGACAGATAATGCATTGTTGATTAATATTGCAGCTTAGATAGTATTTTTTTAAAAATTGCTAACAGGTAAAATAACATTGTATTTAGATTCTACATGTTTTTCTAATCAAATTTCATATATAACATGTTAAATTTCGAGTTACGGTTTAGAAGATATGAATATTTTAAAAAACATCTGATATGTACTGCAGGTTTAAAATCAAAAACATTAGAGGGTTTCTACAAAATAACACGACGGACTAAGAATACCTATTTCTTTTATTAGTAGGTATAGATATAGATTTTCATTGGTTCCTCAAGCCTGGGTTGGTGGATAGTGGAATCTAAAGGAAGCAAAGCTATACTTTGCGTGAACCGACTTGAAATCCTATAACATTATATTTCACCCGCGCCGGAATCAATAGTCATTGCTTTGCGGTTATTTGTTTCAAAAGCTAAATAGTGCATGTTTACCCTGGAAGGATGCAGATGCTCCAAGCCTTGAACTACGTTTTTCTATATGGCTGATTTGCCATAGTTTTTTCAACAGTGTCGCATGTTTCAATTGTACTTCCCTTTTAACATGATTGTGTTTCAAACGCACTTTTTCGACTATATCATGTATTTTAATTATATATTTTTAATCTGCATCATGCGTTCTTACGAAGGGGTTGAGAACCTTGGACTTGCTTCCTTAATTGCGACAATCAGATATCAAGTAGGCAGGGAGGCTTTGGGACACGCACCAGGAATGACAGTCTCTAGATAGAGGATGAGGGGACGCATGCCATTTGTGGCGCCTCCTTGTTGTAATGGCGCGGGTTCTGAAGATCTACGACGATCTCATCGGCCAACTTATCAGATTGGAGGGTCATGATGTTGGTTCGAGGGCATGGAACTGGCATGGTGGTTTCCTAAGAGCATCTTCAATAGATGATGCAAATTTGGAGATGTAAACATTTACATCTTCAAAAAGTGCCTTTTGCATCTTCAAAAAAGGACCAACTCCAAGAGATGATGTAGGAGAGAGATGTAAAAGCAACTCCAATAGATGATGCAAATGGAGATGTAAAATTCAACTACTACTTCATTTCAACATAGTTCAAACTACTTCATTTCAACATAATTCATAAAATTCATACATAAATAAACGACTAGCACAACTAATCCAAACTACTAGTCGTCCGAGGGCATCCAGTACTCCTCGTCGTCGTCATCTGAGAGGCCCCAGAACTCCTCGTCGTCCTCATCCGAGGACTTGATGGGGATCACCGTCGAGGGGCCGGCCTCGTCCTCCTTCACCTCCTCCTTCTCCTCCTTCTTCTGCTCACCGTCGTGCTTCCAGAAGAACTCCTGCTCAACCTGGATGTACTCCGGATGCTCCCGCACAAACCTCGCCATTGCCACCTCGTCTCTATCCCCGGGACTGATGACAATGGCCGGCCTCTTCTTTGACTTCTTCGCCGGAATCTCCTTCATCTGAATGCCATGCGGCACGAGCATCTCCGCATCTGCCCGGGTCTCGATCTTCGGGATGTTGAGGTCGAACTTTGGCCTTTAGGCATGCCACACCGCCACGTCGTGGGCATGCGTGGCCTCGTCGGTGGTGAGGTAAGTGCCGAGCCTAAAGCAACGGCCGGTGTCGGAGAACTCCACCCCAAAGTCACCGGGCGGCTTGGCCCGCACACCGAAGAACCCGGTGCTGCTCTTTGGGGTCTTCTTCTGCGGCATGGCGACAGTGGTGGATGTGGGTGGACGGCGGCCGACTCGGCGATGGGGCGGGGCTGCGATGGATGCAGCCCGAGCGGGGCTTCAGGTGGCGGCG